>NW_010314253.1:0-784 GCF_000700745.2 Antrostomus carolinensis
GGATGAGCTTTGGGGTCCCTTCCAACCCAAAGCAGTCTGGCATTCTAAGTGCCCCATCTCTTTCCGAGCAGTGGGGCTGTTCCATCACACAGGTATGGGATCTGCTGGTCCGTTGTTTATGTTCCAGCAAGTGAGCCCTGGGGATTTTCCATGAGCTTTTACTTTGTAAGAAAACGTCTCCCAGCCTTGTTGGCCAAGGTTGTAGGTTGAAGACATGATGCTGGAGGAGGTTCTTCTGTCCTCCTCCATGACTCTACATCTACCATCCATCCCAAGAGTCACAGATGTCCTCCATGTATCCACATAAAATGTTGCACCTGGGTAATATCAGACAAGTCTTTGGATTTTTTTTAACAAGCCTGTGTCAAAAACAAGCAAAAGAGGAACTGACACAAATTTCTCACATCTGCTTGAGCAACCAGGAGAAAGCACCTCAACCATAACATCACATCTAGTTAATTAGCTCTAATTGCTTTGCCAAGTTGGACTATCGTTGAAATCATTGGTTTACAGCGAGGAAATGAAAATTCTCCTGTGTTAAAACATCCCTGGGCTGTCACCCCTCAGCTGTGGTTTTTAATACGTTTGGAGTTTCTTCTGGGCAGAAATCTGTTTGTAAGGAATAAAATATTTACAAGCTCGTTGGGGGTAGGGATTTTGATTTGCTTTTTCAGATCTTTTTTTCTTCTAAAGCTTTTCTGAAGAGCTTCACCAGAACAGCTGATGCAAAAACATAACTCTAATTAAAACATTTCCAGAAATGAGGTTCTTTTTTTAGGATTAT
>NW_010314253.1:802-1210 GCF_000700745.2 Antrostomus carolinensis
GGGAAAGAACATGATTTCTATGATTCTAACATGGTTTACAGACACTTCTTTAGGAAGAAATGGGATTAAAAAATTCAGTTGATGAATCAAAAGTAGTAAATGCTGCAGAACCTCGTGATTTCAGTGCTGATGCTCTTCCTCACTGAATTTCAGAGAGTTGGGCAGGAGCTGCATCTGCTGGTGATTTCTCTAGGGTCTGGTGCGGTGGTTGGGGAATCTCATCCCAGCTCTTATCATAGAATCACAGGATGTTGTGAGTTGGAAGGACCCACGAGGATCATGGAGTCCATCTCCTGTCCCTGCACAGGACAATCCCAAGATTCATAGAATCATAGAATGGTTTGGGTTGGAAGGGACCTTAAAGCTCATCCAGTTCCAACCCCCCTGCCAGCAGCAGGGACACCTTCC
>NW_010314253.1:1322-4733 GCF_000700745.2 Antrostomus carolinensis
CCACAGCTTCTCTGGGCAACCTGTTCCAGTGTCTGACCACCCTCACAGTGAAGAACTTCTTCCTAATATCTCATCTAAACCTCCCCTCTTTCAGCTTAAACCCATTTCCCCTTGTTTTGTCATTAACTGCCCTTATAGAAAAGTGGCATCCCTGGGTGGGCCAGGGACCGTGTCCCTGACGGCCTTGGCCAAATGCTGCTATAATCTTGTCAGGCTTGGTGCCATGAGCAAGTGGCATCCCTGGGTGGGCCAGGGACCGTGTCCCTGACGGCCTTGGCCAAATGCTGCTATAATCTTGTCAGGCTTGGTGCCATGAGCACCTCCCTGGGGAGCCTGTTCCAGTGCTCCACCACCCTCTGCCTCAAGAACCTTTTCCTTATGGCCAACCTCACCCTCCCCTGCCACATCTTCCTGCCATGTCCTCTGCTCCTGGCATTGGTTGGTGGCCAGAGAGGAGAGATCAGCGCCTGCCCCTCCTCTTCCCCTTGGGAGGAAGTTCTAGACCCCCATGAGATCTCCTCTCAGTCTCCTCTTCTCCAGGCTGAACAAACGTTGGGATAAGGGCTCTGTGTGGGATGCCTGTGCTGCTCCTCTCTTTCTGAGAAAGCCTTTGCACTTCCAAGCTGATGAAATCAGATTTTCTTTTCACCAGAGCCCTTTTTGTTCAACGCCGCAGTGGATTTTTGCCAGTTCAAATATTATGTGTTCTCAGCTTCTCCCCCCCAAGCACGATTTGAATCCAATCTCTTGGCCCAAATACATGTGTGAGACCCATTAAACCTTTTAACACCCCAAACTTGGTTTTGTTCATATTCTGGGTGTGCTCCATCTACTGCTGTGTTTGTCTAAAGCGAATGTATTTGAGAGCAATTCACTTCCCTTGGTCTCAATCCAAAATGTCCAAAATACCATATGGACATTTGAAAGTTAATTAACAAGTTTGAAAATTCAATATCTAAGTTCAGGATGTTGCCATCCCTAAAGCTGAGTTTCACTCAAGCTTGACCTGTTCTTGCAACCCCAAATATTTTATCGTTTTGAATTTTTATCTTTGATAACCTTCACGAATGAAAATTGCCAGATATGTCCTTTAAAACTAACCCTTTTGGGCAATAATTTGATTTTGTAACATTGTTATGATCATCCTGGAATTGCCTGTTACTATAATTTGCTGAAATAGGAAATTCAGTGTCCTCAGATTTAAGGGTGTGGATGGAGACCAGCTCTGGTGAGATCAGGAGGATGCTGCCAACGGCAGAGGAGAATTTGGAGTGTAAAAAGCAGAGGTAGGAAGCAGGATAATGCTTGTGCTGCAGGAGGGACTTAATTACTGAGTAGTTTTGTTGTGTTAATACTTCAACATTCTCTGAGGACACCCAAGGAATGAACCAGCCATGCTGGGGACCTTGGCTTTGGCAGCAAACCTAGAGGGTGTGGTCAACAGCTGGCTGGATATGAGTCAGCAGAGTGCCCAGGTGGCCAAGAAGGCCAAGGGCATCCTGGCCTGGATCAGCACCAGTGTGGCCAGTAGGAGCAGGGAAGTTCTCTTCCCCCTGCACTGGGAATCACTGGTGAGGCCACAGCTGGAGTGCTGGGTTCAGTGTTGGGTCCCTGAGTCCAAGAAGGACATGGAGGTGCTGGAGCGTGTCCAGAGAAGGGAACGGAGCTGGGGAAGGGTCTGGAGCACAAGTGTGCTGAGTTCCCTTGTGGCTGAGGGAACTGGGGGTGTTGAGCCTGGAGAAAAGGAGGCTGAGGGGAGACCTTGTGGCTCTGTGCAAGTCCCTTGGAGGAGGGTGGAGAGAGGTGGGGGTGGGTCTGTCCAACCAAGGCCCAAGGGACAGGACAAGAGGAAATGGGCTGAAGTTGTGGCCAGGGCAGTTGAGATGGGATGTGAGGAAGAATTTCTTTGCTGCAAGGGTTCTGAGGCATTGGAAGGGGTTGCCCAGGGCAGTGGTGGAGTCCCCATCCCTGGAGGGATTGAAGAGTTGTGTAGACACAGTGCTGAGGGACATGGGTTAGTGGTGGAGTTTAGTGTTTGATTTATGGTTGGTCTCAATGATCTTGGAGGTCTTTTCCAACCAGACAATTCTATGATTCTATGAATACTAATTTTATGTTAGGTCCAACACCAGCAAATTAAATTCAAACATCTTAAATAAAGAAAACTAAAAGTAATGTGTGAAAGGAGCTTTCTACCATCACTTCTCTTCAAGCAAAGGCCTTGCTGTTCATCCTGTAAAATTATGGTCTGAAAGAAGCATTTCTGACACCTATTACTCAACATCTAGCTCCTCTGATAGTTGTGGTGCTGGGCCCACAAAATCCGTAGCAACAAACCCTCCCATGCAGAAAATGGTCATTTGCCCCAGAAAACATTAAAACTGCATCTCTGCAACACTTTGAGTGTTGACAAATGAAGTGGGAGGATAGTCTTGTGCTAAAGAGTCCAAACAGGGTTGTCTTCTTCTCAGCTCACAGTTTCTAGGTGACTCACAGTGAGCTGGATCATTCCTCAGCATGTCAACATCCCTGGCTGTGAAACTGGGATTTCCCTTCCATCTTCCAGTCTTTTCAACCGTGTCTTCACATCTCAAAGTTCATCACATCACAAAGTTCTTCATATTGCAAAGTTCTTCACATTGCAACATTTTTCACATCACAAAGTTCTTCACATTGCAACGTTCTTCACATTGCAAATTTTGGGGGACAGCCCAATTTCTGACACGTCTGCAGGTATCTAGTGCACAAGAGACCCTTTCCAAATGCTGCTGTCATTGTAACGAGGAATATTTTGGACCCCATTGTCATCAACACCAACCAGGCAGAAGAAATAAATGAGGATGGATGTGAAACAGGAGCAAATCCATAATTACAAAGTCCAAAAAGGTGTCAGAGATGCACCCTGAAGCTGGTTCCCTCTCCGTAGTTGGAAGCACGGAGAGGTCTTGCATACACTGTGGTGTCTGTCGTGGAGTGGAAATGACATCTGGAGCAAAACACCAAGGCTTGAAATGATTTTATTTTTCCTCCTGGCTTGGAAGTGGATCTGAAAAGGATGAATTAAAAATTAGCCAGATGAACAAGTGCATTTTGGAAATCACAAAGGGCTGTTTTCCGGCCAGTTATTGTCAATACCCTTCCATAACCTATAACCTGAGGGCACGGAGAGCGTGAGCTTGTTCTCGTGCCTGCCTGCACTTACATTACAAACTCCTCTAGAAGGAGCCTCCTAGAAATCCTCCCATCAAGATCCATCTAGAGTTGCCATAGAAACTCTGCCAGAGCAGAAGGGGACCAGGATCTCCTGCTTCTGAAAACGTGAAGCTCTCCTTACCCTCCACAAGATTGCAGGAAGACAATGAATTCAGGATTGAAAAGCATTTCATAGAATCATAGAATCATAGAATGGTT
>NW_010314253.1:4894-15610 GCF_000700745.2 Antrostomus carolinensis
TTGGAGTCCTGGGTTGCTGGAGGAGAAGGTCTCTGTGACCAGAAGGATGCTCTGTCTCCTCCTTGGTTAAGGAAGGATCTCAAAGAGGATCTGATGCTTAAAATTCACCACGGTGGAGCCTTCTCTCTGTCAAGAGTTGCACCAGGCAACCTTCACTTGAAGGTGGAAAAACAGTATCAGAAACTTGATGTCCTCCTGTTCCTTCTCTTCATGTACATCTCCCCAAATCTCAGTTTACTGCAGCTTTTTTGCCTTCCAACCTCTTCATTTCAGTGCAGATTTCAGTTCAGACAAAGAAATTCATATTCAGTATTAAGAATATAAGTAATTATTCTGTTAAAGAGACATGAGTTGAGCACGGTACCAACTCGCTTTCCCCAAACCACGTCGCATCTGCAAGCCAGCGAGAGCAGAAGGTGACTTCTACCAGTGAAACAGGCAGATTTGACTCTGAGCACACCCAGGAAAGCAAGAGGTTTTTTAGAAGAAAACCAAAAAGGCAACCCCATCACTTTTCTGACCACAACCTCCCTTTAGTTTGTCATTCTGGATCAGTTTAGCTGCCATCTCAGTTGCTCTGCTGTGGCATCTCCTCACCTGCTGTGCATCCATGCTGACCTTCCAAAATGTTATAATAGCCCTGGAAAATGCTTTCTACAATATTTAAGAAAAGACAGAGGAAGAAACCTCTGGACAGGATGATAAATGAGCTGTGTATAATCACTGTGAGCAAGAAGAGGTACAGTGACTCCATTTCTTTCTTTAAATTTAAGATATTGGCCAAGTAAAAGGGGCTGGTGAAGTTTTTGTGCTTCATCCTCATTACTCTGCAAGAAAGAAAAACATATTTCATTGTCTTTTGAAGTAAAGATGCTGAAAATAACAAAGATTAAGAAGGAAAGAAGTAGTTTAGTCTTAGGGCAGCATGTACCAAAGCCTTACGAGCCTACTGCTGTTCTCCAAGGATGTCAACAAGCTTCTGCAGGAAGTAGGTGGAATTTCTAGTGGGTTCAACAAGGTCCCTCAGCAAAAATCTGTGCAGAAACCAAATGTTATGGGAGGAGAGAGAAGGTCCTTTCCAGGGTAAGTAATTTATTAAAAGATAAAAAGAAGGGGTTGGTGTAAATAAGAAGCTTTTTTAGTGAAGGAGTCCTGGTGTTTGGCAGAGGTCAGTGGTAGAAGATGGGTTTGTTCAGCAATTTCAGAAGTGACCTGGGAAAGGGCAGGAGTGCTGAGGAGACAAAGCGTGCTGATGATCTTGAATTATTCAGGACAATAAAGATGAGGGCTGGATGTGAAGGTTTGCAGTAGACTCTCATGAGACTTGTGTAACCGGGCAGTGAAGGTGGAATTCAGGATAGGTGAACGTGAAGTGATGTGTGTGAGGAAAAGGAGACTTCATCTCACATCTAAGATGCTGGCGTCTGAGCTGACTGTTCCTGCTCAGGAGCAGGGTGCTATGCCATGAAAACATTAGCTCAGCGTTCAAAAAGGCAAATATTATGGTAGGAATTCATCAGGAAAGGAGTTGAAGACCATAACGTTCCACTACTGGCATCTCCTTGGTTTGCCCATCTTTGGAACATCAAGGACACCCATCTATGGAGCACAAGAGGAACACCTCTGGTTTTGGCCTGCACCTCAGAAAAGCTTTAGGAGAGCTGGAAGAGGTTCAGAGAAGGACATTAAGGCCAAATAAAGGTTTGGAAAGGCTTCTGTATGAGAAGCAACTTGGTAGTCTGGAAAACTTCAGCCTAAGACAGACATGACCAGTGGGAAGATGAGAGAGGTCAATAGAGCCATGGTTGATAAAAATAAGTCACTCCCTATTTCTGCAGTACAAAAACTAGGAACCATCATAGAATCATAGAATGGTTTGGGTTGGAAGGGACCTTAAAGATCATCCAGTTCCAACCCCCCTGCCAGCAGCAGGGACACCTTCCACTAGACCACGTTGCTCAAAACCTCATCCAACCTGGCCACAAACACTTCCAGGGAGGAGCAGCCACAGCTTCCTTGGGCAACCTGTTCCAGTGTCTGACCACCCTCACAGTGAAGAACTTCTTCCTAATATCTCATCTAAACCTCCCCTCTTTCAGCTTAAACCCATTTCCCCTTGTTCTGTCATTAACTGCCCTTAGGAAAAGTCCTTCCCCAGCTTTCTTGTAGCCCCTTCAGGTACTGGGAGGCCGCTAGAAGGTCTCCCCGGAGCCTTCTCTTCTCCAGGGTGAACAGCCCCAACTCTCTCAGCCTGTCCTCATAGGAGAGGTGCTCCAGCCCTCGGATCATACTGGGGGACCTCCTCAATGGTCCTCCTTCAAATGAAGCAAAGTTGATGAGGCCCTTCCTGAAGCTCAGTTGTCACTTCAACAACAGTTGCCCTTTGAACAACTTGGTGGCCTCCAAGCAGTATCTCCCGGTGTTTTTGCTCAGCTCAGCTTATTGGTAAATCCTAACCTTCTGGGTTCAGCTTGCTCTCCACCTGTGGGCCTTTCCTTGGTACGTTTGCTCCTCGCTCTTCTCCAGCGCCATCCTGTGCTTGAGTATGTGATGGTACAGTACAGCCCCCACTGTTCTGGTGGGACAATCTGTCCTCTTCTGTACATCCACAACCTGTCAGGGCTAAAGCACCGCAGGAGATATCAACATTTATTTCTGAAACTCACTTTTCTTGCGTTACCTGGTCTTCTGGGCAAGAAACTAAATGGTGACAAGTTCTCCTGAGAGAGAGAGAGAGTTGCAGATGACCTTCTGTTCCCTTTTTTTTGCAGTTACGTCAGCTTCTCTAATAAAAGATCTGTTCTCTCCCAACAACCCTGGCCTCATTTGGCTTTTCTTCTTGGCTTTGGATGTGCACATTAGTGGTTACCCAGCGCTGGTGTGGATGTCTGCCTTCAGCTGCAGACCGATGGCAAACTGGTTTTCACCACAATTGGGATTCCTTTGAGGCAGAAAGAAATTCCTTATTCTTCAGGACTTCAGGAGAACAGGAGGAATGGCACTTGGTCTGCTTTAAATTTAACAGTCTTCTGCTATCATAACTTCTTAGGTGTTCCTGCTCCAGCAGGGGGATTGGACTAGATGATCTTTTGAGGTCCCTTCCAATCCCTAATATTCTGTGATTCTGTGATTCTTTTAGTTCTTCCAGCTAAATATTTCCTTGGGGAACATTATCAGATAAGGTGGAGCCACAGTTCAGTGTTGTGGTGGTTTCACCCACAGTAGGACCATGTGGTCCTGCATTCACTCCCCCCACTCAGTAAGATGGGATGAGAGACACAACAAAGGGAACATGGGATTAGGATGAGGACAGGGAGGGCTCACTCACCAGTGATGGTCACAGGCAACACAGACTCCACTTGGGTAGAAAAATCAATTTAATTCATTGCAAATCATCTGAGTAGACACAACAACCACATCTGACAGTACCTTCCCCCACCCCTCCCTTCTTCCCGGGCTCCAGTCACTTTGCTCCCCATTTCTCTACCTTCTCCCCCATTGGCACAGGGGACAGGGAATGGGGGTTCAGTCAGTTCGTCTCTGCTGCTCTTCCTGGCGTGGAAGATGTTCCAACATGAGCTTCCCATGGAGTCATGGACCTCTTCAGGCTCAGCTCCCAGCTCCAGCATGGGGCATCCACGGGCTGCAGACTCACCCCCAACTCTGGGGGTCCACCCCAGCTCTGGCTCAGGATCACAATTTCAGTCACAATTCCAATCACACTCAACTTCTCTGCTCCAACGTGGGGTCCTCCATGTTCTACACGTGGGTTCTGCTCTGCTGTTGAATCTCCATGGGCTGCAGGAGATTTCCTTTGTCTTTCTCCTACTCCATGTGGTTGAACTGAGTGTAGGTCTTTGTCCTTCTTTCTGGCAATGAAGCTCTCTCTGTCTGTCTGTCCTTTTTTAGGTTGATGGTCTTTTATTCAGGTCAACGGCCTCTCCTCCAGGTTCTCTCCACCTTTTTCTTCTCAGGACAGTCCTTCCCCTCACCAATATGGATTCACAGAGGCATTTCTTTGATGCTCACTGGCCCATCTTGGACTGGGGGGTCTCCACCTTGGAGCCAGGGGAGCTTTTCACTCTCACAAGGTGGCTCTTCCCCCACTACCAAAAAAAAAAAGGCTTTGCCACCCCACAAACCCAAACCCAACACAAGTGTTTAAGAAAAAAAATAACGTCTTCTTCATCTAGGGCTTCAGCATTCTTTGGAGGAACAATCAATTGCATTTTATCATTAGTGGTTGTTCATATCTCTCTTTGGATTAGTCAAATGCAGAATGAACTAAATAATTGCAGGGAGTGTTAATATCGCGTGATTTAAACAATTTTCTAGAACTTCTTCCCCACAGAGACTTGTCCCAGCGTAGGAATGGATGTGACACGTGTCTCTTGCCCAGAAGTTATCTTGATTGACAGTCTGTCAAGTTCTGTCACTATGGTTTATTTATAGGATGTGCCTTAAATAATCAAAACTATCTCACTAATATTTTTGGACAGTTACTTCTAGTTTTCAAGATGAGTTTTGCTCAAACAAATGAATCCTGAACCCAGTCAGCTGCAGTGAGGCCTCAGAGGTTTCTTTGGGAATGTAGGTGGGAAACCAAATTGAGATGGAGCTGAAATAAGAATGGAAATCATTTCTTTTGACCAATAACTTGTAACTATATTGAACCTTAAAAAATGGTCCAAAAGCAAGTTTTCTCTGAGCAAGACAAAATGAAGGCAATACATGTCCAAAGCAGTGCTTCTGTCATTTTCTTTATATCTTTTTGGTCTTGTAAAGTCTCATCATTTCCTGGTATGATGAAAGCTTCAAGCTGAACATACTGCAATGTGCAGCCACAAGGTCCAGTTGTGTTGTGGGTGATGCCTATAGAGTTTCTGTCTGTGTAGTCTCCAAGCATTGTGCTTATTGTATAAGATGTGGATCACCCATAGAAAATCTTGTTCATCAAAGAGTATGTGCTTTCACACAGGTGGAATTTACCACCCTTTGGGTCAAGCTTTGATCCTGAGGAAGGAGGAGGAAGTAGTTACAGAAGTTTTCACACTAGAGGACCTGATTTCTGAGTCATTTATGTTGGAAAAGGCCCTTAAAATCATGGAATCCAACTGTGACTGTAATACTGTTGAGTCCCACTAAACCATGTCCCTCAGCACCACATCTTAAATACTTCCAGGGATGGGGACTCCACCACTGCACTAGGCAACCCACTGCAATGCTTGACAACCCTTGCAGTGAAGATTTTTTTTCCTCACATCCCATCTCAACTGCCCTGGCCACAACTGGAGCCCATTTCCTCTTGTCCTGTCCCTTGTTCCTTGGTTGAACAGACCCACCCCCACCTCTCTCCACCCTCCTCCAAGGGACTTGCACAGAGCCACAAGGTCTCCCCTCAGCCTCCTTTTCTCCAGGCTCAACACCCCCAGTTCCCTCAGCCACAAGGGAACTCAGCACACTTGTGCTCCAGACCCTTCCCCAGCTCCGTTGCCCTTCTCTGGACACGCTCCAGCACCTCCGTATCCTTGGAGTCAGGGGCCCAAAACTGAACACAGATGATCTTCAAAGGTCCCTTCCAACCCAAACCATTCTCTCATTCTATGATTTTCTTGGGAAGAGAGACAGCACAAAGCGCTTTGCATTGATGGGGAGGATGGACCCCACTGTAGCCAGAGCTCCGCTGCCTTCAGTGTGAGCCTGCAGATCCCTCCCCACCACTGCTCCTCTGCGAGCTGCAGGGTTTGGTCATCAATTCTGCAGCTCATCATGAGGTCTTCCATCAGCACAAATGCACAAGGGTAATCCTTGACCAACCTTCTCAGTGATGCCCAGTGGTAGGACAAGGGGTAATGAGCGTAAGCTGGAACACAGGAGGTTCTGCTTAAACTTGAGAAGAGACTTCTTTCCTGTGAGGGTGATGGAGCACTGGAACAGGCTGCCCAGGGAGGGTGTGGAGTCTCCTTCTCTGGAGACATTCAAGACCCTCATGGATGCCTTCCTGTGTGATCTCATTTAGGTTCCTGCTCTGGCAGGGGGGTTGGACTGGATGACCCTTCAAGGTCCCTTCCAATCCCTGACATTCTGTGATTCTGTGATTCCTTGAACTGCAGATACAATAAAGTACCCCATGTAATTAAAGTCTTTTAATTTTCATAGATCAGATGATCTAAGGCTCAGCAGAAGCAAATGTGAGATATGGTTTTCCACCTCTGCCATAATGTGTCCAGTACAGAATCCAAACCTGGGTACATGGTCAGCAACTGCTGGTCTGTAGAGACATCAGTGTTTAATAATGGGAAAAAACCACCACCATGGAATCATCGAATGTTGTGAGTTGGAAGGACCCACAAGGATCATGGAGTCCAACTCCTGTCCCTGCACAGGACAATCCCAACATTCACACCATGTCCCTGAGGGCCTTGGCCAAATGCTGCTGGAATCTTGTCAGGCTTGGTGCCATGAGCACCTCCCTGGGGAGCCTGTTCCAGTGCTCCACCACCCTCTGCCTGAAGAACCAGAACTGCTGTGGGCACCTTTATGGCCCACATGAAGATTGACTTTCTATGAACATGGGTAATGAGCCAAAAATAAACTGCTGCTTTTATATTGTATAAAAGCTGAAAAAAGAACCAACTAAAAGGTCTTCAGGAAAGCGAGCAGGTCCTCAAATACCAGAGCAAATCTTTTTTTAAAGCAGTTGCTGTGTCTGGTGAATTCATGTTCATTTGACTTCTCTACTCTTGGGCTGATGAGGCTTGAAACAGTAATAAGGGGGTGGCAGTTTTTCATGGGAATGGATGTATTTATTATCCACAGAGACTTCAGAAATGCTGGATCCTCAAGCATCCATTAACTTGCTCTTCAGAACGGTTCCACCCTTGCTTTCAGCTTTTCCTCTATTTTTACATCCATTTAGCATGAGTGGGCTGGAATAATTTGATGGCAAGGCAACGAGTGAGTGATGGGATCCCGGAGGTAACGTGGGATGAGCAGTGGAAAATGAAATCCAGCCCCAGGCTCTGGGTTCCCTGCGGCATCACGATGCGTTGGCAGATCTTGATGCTCATCCTTCGTAATGCCCGAGGAGCTACGGGTAGGAGAGGTTCAGGTGGAGCTTGACATGGAAACGTGTGCTGGGTTCAGCTGTTAAATGGTTCTGTGTGATGAGAGAAGAAAGGAAAGGTTCTGCCATCCTTCCTGCTGGAGTTGCATTGGTGAGTTGGCAGAACAGGAATTGACTCGGATTTATACTATTTAAAAAGGTAAAACATGCAATTTGAAAATATACGTAATATTTACATATAATATAATCCATACATATATAACCCATACAATTTTAAAATGTAAACCATACAATTTTAAAATGTAAACCATACAATTTTAAAATGCACATATGATCCATACAATTAAAAAATGGAAAACTCACCATTTTAAAATGGAAACCTTACAGTTTTAAAAGGTACACACAATCCATACGATTAAAAAATGGAAAACTCCCCATTTTAAAATGAAAACCTTACAATTTTAAACTGTACATGCAATCCATACAATTAAAAAATGGAAAACTCCCCATTTTAAAATGAAAACCTTACAATTTTAAACTGTACATGCAATCCATACAATTAAAAAATGTAAAAATCACCATTTTAAAATGTAAACCTTACAGTTTTAAAATGTACACACAATCCATACGATTAAAAAATGGAAAACTCACCATTTAAAAATGTAAACCTTACAGTTTTAAAAGGTACACACAATCCATACGATTAAAAAATGGAAAACTCACCATTTAAAAATGTAAACCTTACAGTTTTAAAAGGTACACACAATCCATACGATTAAAAAATGGAAAACTCACCATTTAAAAATGTAAACCTTACAGTTTTAAAAGGTACACACAATCCATACGATTAAAAAATGGAAAACTCACCATTTAAAAATGTAAACCTTACAGTTTTAAAAGGTACACACAATCCATACGATTAAAAAATGGAAAACTCACCATTTAAAAATGTAAACCTTACAGTTTTAAAAGGTACACACAATCCATACGATTAAAAAATGGAAAACTCACCATTTAAAAATGTAAACCTTACAGTTTTAAAAGGTACACACAATCCATACGATTAAAAAATGGAAAACTCACCATTTTAAAATGTAAACCATACAATTTTAAACTGTACATGCAATCCATACAATTAAAAAATATAAAACTTAAAGTTTTGAAATGCAAACCATGCAATTTTAAACTGTAAATGAAATCCATACAATTTAAAAATGGAAAACTCACCATTTTAAAATGAAAACCTTACAATTTTAAACTGCACACACAATCCATACAATTTAAACATGTAAAAATCACCATTTAAAAATGTAAATCTTACAGTTTTAAAATGTACATACAATCCATACAATTAAAAAAAGTCAAAATCACCATTTAAAAATGTAAACCATACAATTTAAAACTGTACACACAATCCATACAATTTAAAAATGTAAAAATCACCATTTAAAAATGTAAACCATACAATTTTAAACTGTACATACAATCTATATAATTTAAAAATATAAAATTCACCATTTTAAAATGTAAACATTACAATTTTAAACTGTACACACAATCCATACAATTTAAAAATGTAAAAATCACCATTTAAAAATGTAAACCATACAATTTTAAACTGTACACACAATCCATACAATTTAAACATGTAAACCCAGATAGAAATCAGTTTAGGAGGGCTTCAGCTCTGTCCTCTGGAGTTGGAGATTGCTTCCAGACTTAAATTTGATTTGGAAAATTCTCTGAATTGTGGAATTTATGTTATAAAAGGAGTTTTAGTACAATAGTTGTGCCTTTTAAAATGTAAGAGGCCAAATTAAGCCTGGAGAGTAAGGGAAATCTAATGGGTGAGAGATGTCTTGATGTTCTAGTGCTGAGTTTGACCCAAGTTCCACCTGAAGGACAGTAACATCTTAAAACCCCCTGACAATATAACATACAATCATTTGATCAGACTTGTGGTGTCCTAAGAGCCCCCACTCTGTAATTACTTGTGACAAAGGGCTCCTGGCTGGTAGATCAAGTGCTTGGTCTTGGAAGCATTGCTCTCTGTTGACCTTGGTCAACCAAGGACAAGAGGAAATGGGCTCCAGTTGTGGCCAGGGCAGTTGAGATGGGATGTGAGGAAGAATTTCTTTGCTGCAAGGGTTCTGAGGCATTGGAAGGGGTTGCCCAGGGCGGTGGTGGAGTCCCCATCCCTGGAGGGATTGAAGAGTCGTGTAGACACAGTGCTGAGGGACATGGGTTAGTCATAGGGGACTTGTCAGTGTTGGGTTCATGATGGGACTTGATGAGCTTAAAGGGCTTTTCCAGTCCAGGAAATTCTATGATTCTATGTGATTGTGTGGTGCAGCCCTGTGCCCACCAAGGTAGTTGGACCCATAAAATAAGCAGCCTGATTGCGTTGGGTCATGGCTTATGAGAGGGGATGAACAGGCTGGTCATGAACATCTAACGTGACGGGGCAGGAATACCTGCTGTGTATCAGGTAGGCAGCTGTGTTGTATCAGAGTAGCTACACACCTGATGTAGGTGCCTTATGTGGGATAAATCTGGAGCAGTTCATCTTTGATTTAAGTAAATGATGTTTTAAATAGTTCCCATTGAACAGGAAAGGTCTATACAACAACTTGTTTGCCCTGAGGGACAACTCCCCAAAAAGGCAAGAGAAGATACATGGCCCAAGCCCCGAGCTCTGTGGCTGTGCAAGGAGCAAGGTGGGCTGAAAAGACATCCTTCTGGATGGAGAAATACTCCTGCCATGGGAGAAGGAGCTTTATTTAAATCTCCACTACAAATCAGTTCCAAAACGCTGAAGCTCTTCATCTCTGGAGGCTTGTTTTCCAATGCAGAATTAGTTCCCAGATGTCCTTCTCAGCTATTTTCTCTGTACTTCCCAATCACCACATAATTAAACACATTCTTTCTGCTGTCATTGCTACCGGCAATCAATGTTCAAGAGCGTTGCTCCGAGTCTGGCTGGTGGAGGCTTTGATGGAGCTGTACCAGGAAGCCTCCATGGTATGTGCTCTTTAATTTCTTAACGCTGGGGTAATTTCTCAAGTACCAAATGAGCACGTTGATGTCACAGAATGTGACTTTTTGCAAGAATAATTTCCCAATCAGTCTAAAATGAAGAGATTTGGGAGTGGGGGTGAGTGAGAAGCTGAACACGAGCAGACAACGTGCGCTGGCAGCACAGAGGCCAATAACCGTGTCCTGGGCTGCACCCAGAGCAGCGTGGGCAGCAGGTGGAGGGAGGGGATTCTGCCCCTCTGCTCTGCTCTCATAAGGCTCCCCCTGGAATACTGCGTCCAGTTCTGGAGCCCCCAACACAAGAGAGACCTGGAGCAGCTGGAACAAGTCCAGAGGAGGCCACCAGGATGATGCGAGGGCTGGAGCACCTCTGCTGTGAGGACAGGCTGAGAGAGTTGGGGCTGTTGAGCCTGGAGAAGAGAAGGCTCCGGGGAGATCTTATAGCGGCCTCCCAGTACCTGAAGGGGCTACAAGGAAGCTGGGGAGGGACTTTTCATAAGGGCAATTAATGTCAAAACAAGGGGAGGTTTAGATGAGTTATTAGGAAGAAGTTCTTCACTGTGAGGGTGGTCAGACACTGGAACAGGTTGCGCAAGGAAGTTGTGGATGCCCCC
>NW_010314253.1:15690-16025 GCF_000700745.2 Antrostomus carolinensis
TGGAAGGTGTCCCTGCTGCTGGCAGGGGGGTTGGGACTGGATGAGCTTTAAGATCCCTTCCAATCCAAACCATTCTGTGATTCTATGATTTACAGCAGTGTGAAGTCAAAGATGTGAAGTTGGTCATGTTTCTGTCCAGAGCAAGTACTCGGAAATAGTATTTTTGACGAGTTTCTGAGGTCTAGGTAATAAAGAATGAGAAATAATGAATGGTCTTAAAACATGAAAGTATTTTACAGGTGAAAATCCTTTGGCTTCATATGTCTGGTCTGAAGAGGTGATCGTAAAGACAAAAGATGTTCCTGGACCTGTTGTAGCTTCAGAGCTATTGCTCA
>NW_010314253.1:16047-17817 GCF_000700745.2 Antrostomus carolinensis
AAGTGTTTTAGGGATTTAAAAGGGAGAATTAGTAAAATGGTCCCTTGAATTTATCCATCTTGGAAAAATGAATGACCCAAGACTGACAGTTTTGTGTGGCTGCTCGACTTTTTAGTCCATTGAACATTGGTAGTTAATGAGCTCTTAAGATAGTGCAGCAAATGTCTGAGCAAGGATGAGCTGGAGTCCTTGGTGGCAATGGTTCAAGTGTGGTTTTATAGTGCCTTGTCCTGCAGTTAGATAAGGGACTTCATTATCTGTCCCTGTAAAAATCCTTGTGATAGGGCTGCTGTGAAGAGTGTCTCACTGCTCGAGACTTGCTAGGAAAAAGAATGAAGAAGAATATTTTCTCTTGTAAATTAATTTAGGCTGCTTGTAGCAATTTAAGTCCTTATCAGATAACGTCCAACAGAAACTCTTCATGAAAAATTAAATGGCATGTTTTTGTTAAATCAGTCTTGTAAGTGACAATTCATTCACTCGATCACTGGTGGAAGGCTGGAACATGGACCAAACCACAGGGGCTCTCTAGCTGAAGTGAAGCCTCTAAGAAAGGTGGAGGAAGGCTTTTTACCAAGGCCTGCAGTGACAGGACAAGGGACAATGGTTTAAACCAGAAAGAGGATAGGTTTATTCTGGACATAAGGAGGAAATTTTTTATGATGAGAAAGGTGAGCCAGTGTCCCAGGTTGTCCAGAGAAGCTGTGGTTGCTCCTCCCTGGAAGTGTTTGTGGCCAGGTTGGATGAGGCTTTGAGCAACCTGGTCTAGTGGAAGGGGTTGGAACTGGATGAGCTTTAAGGTCTCTTCCAACCCAAACCATTCTGAGTCCATGATTCTGTGGCTGCAGGTTGCATACAGTGGGGATGGGTAGTTTATGCTGAAGTCTCCTTGATGGGAAGCAGACAAATGGAGAGGAGACCTTGGAATTGGGAACTCCCCTCTAAAATTTACA
Source organism: Antrostomus carolinensis (assembly GCF_000700745.2). Classification (NCBI taxonomy): domain Eukaryota; kingdom Metazoa; phylum Chordata; class Aves; order Caprimulgiformes; family Caprimulgidae; genus Antrostomus; species Antrostomus carolinensis. The sequence continues at coordinate 17,001 of NW_010314253.1, forward strand.
TTGGAGTCTTTACCATGGAGTTTTAATGTCACTTTGTCTCTCACACATGGTCCTCTGGAGCTTTGTCTTGGTGACCTACAAGGTGTCACAAGTCTTTTTCCAGTGGCTCTTGTCTTGTCTCATCTGTCTTGCATGTAGGCAGTAAAATATATATAGCTGGAAATATAAGATAACTACTTTATTATGGATGTTCTGAGTATAATCATGAAGGAGCCTGGGCTAAACAAACACATTTGAAGGCTCTGAATTTATTTCATAAACAGCTTCACTACTTCATCTCCTAAAGGTATGAAAAAGGGGGAGCAGGTAGCTGGGACTCGTCGACTAAAAGCCATTAATCACTAGCAGCATTGCACCAAGGGGTGAAGCAGAGCTGGAAATAATGGTATAGAAACATTTAGAAATACATTAAAAATTAAAAGCAGCTTTAAAATATCTACTTGGTGGAGCTTCGGGTGCTTTTCGCTTTCCACAGCCTGTTATTGCATCGTAATTTTTAAAGCAGTTCAATTCGTGCTTCTTGGAGTGGGAACGTTGGATATTTTCCTTGGGGAGAACATTAGATGGACACTGGCTTTCCTACTCCTGTTGATTGTGGAGCTGATATTAAATTAAAATAAAGCAAGAAAACAACTTTTGATTTCTTCTGGGAGGAATCAAATAGTGTTCAATATGTTTTCATCTCATTTTCTTCCTGCTGCATCATAAGGCCCTGATGTTCACCAGAGAAAGGGTCCCATCATGAGTAGATCTCCACACATAGAAAATAAAGGATATTTTCTTTTTGTCCCTGATGTTTTCATGCCTCCAACAGGAA
>NW_010314254.1:0-675 GCF_000700745.2 Antrostomus carolinensis
GACACAGGGACAGACACAGGGACAGATGGACAGACAGACAGAGGGACAGACAGAAGGATAGACAGACGGACACAGGGACAGACTCAGGGACACAGGGACAGACAGACTCACACAGGGACACAGGGACAGACAGACACAGGGACAGACACAGGGACGGATGGACAGACAGACAGAGGGACAGACAGAAGGATAGATGGACACAGGGACAGACAGACGGACAGACAGATGGACAGACAGGCAGAGGGACAGACAGCCAGACACAGGGACAGACAGGGGGACAGATGGACACAGGGACAGAATGACACAGGGACAGCTGGACAGACAGACAGAGGGACAGAGTCAGGGACACAGGGGCAGACAGACAGCCATACAGCCAGACACAGGGACAGACAGATGGAGGGACAGCCGGACAGACAGACAGACGCAGGGACAGACAGGACAGATAGACAGACAGACAGAGGGACAGACAGACAGATGGAGGGACAGCCGGACACAGGGACACCCCCAGGGACAGACAGATGGACAGACAGGCACAGGGACAGACAGATGGAGGGACAGAGGGACAGACAGACGGACATACAGACAGATAGACAGACACAGGGACAGCCAGACAGCTCCAGGGACAGAGGGACAGCCGGACAGCTGGACAGACAGACAGACAGACGGACAGACAGA
>NW_010314255.1:0-18634 GCF_000700745.2 Antrostomus carolinensis
GGATAGCGGCTTCGCAACTTCATCTGCCAGAATGTTTTCACCATTTTTTTTTCTTGAGGTAAATGACACCATTTCTTCCTAGAAATTGCTGTAGTCTCATCAGATCTGTTTCAATACTTAAGGTCAATGGAGAGAGAGGCAGCAAGCCCTACGTCAGGCCTCAGGCATTTTCTGCAGGATGTCGAACACTCGCTACGCTTCACCTCCTGACAAAGCTTGCCACCAACCTCAGTAGAAGCTCTGCAATTCCCTCTTTCCTCTCCAAAGCTGTACTTTGCCATTTATCGTTTTGCTTTGCCCTCAGGCTTAGTGAGCTTTCAGTCCACATGCATCTATCCAAGCCACTGTGAATTAGATGTGTGCTTTGCTCCTCTGGTTATACCCAGATGACATCACCTTCATTCCCTGCATGCACTCATTTTTTAATTATGCTGAAGTTTTGTTTTACACCAGCACCGTTGTTTGTTTGTTTTGGTTTTTTTTCCCCTCACTGGAGTTGTTCAGTAGATGATGCCTGGTCCAAAAGCAGTTGAGAGTTTCCAACCCAGGGATGCAGTAGCAGAGACTGAGATGAGGAAAGCACAAGCTCACTGACTTCCACCTTCCATTCCACTAGGCAGTTTCTTTTTTTTTAATTTTCTTCCACATACTGTCCCTTATCTCAAGGACTGACAAGCAGACTGCAATATTAGCAAGATTTCTTATTGCATTATCCACACATAAAATTAGTTCTAGTAGAAGGGAACATTTCCCCTTTGGTCTGAACCCTCTCTGAGGACAACAGTATGTGCTCAATGCAGCATAATTCCCACTGTTTTCCTTGCATCTCAGAAACTTTCACCACCCCTTTCTTAGCATCATGGCCCCTAGCTTTGGGACCAACCCTAGAAGCAGCAATGATTACAGTTCTGTCTGCAGATTTTTGAATAAACCTTGATCCCAGAAAGATGTCATTAAACTGGCAAAGCTTCAGATAAAAGTAACAAAAGTAATCATGGGTTGCAGAGTTTGATTTATGAGGAAAGACTAAAAGGCCTAAGTATGTATAAGCTCAGCCAAATGATGACTAAGGGAAAATATGGTAAATGTCTACAAGTATTTGAAGGGTCTAAACACCATGGGAATAGGCCAGTGTGGGAAGTTTATGTTCATACTTTTCTTTGTATGTGTGATGTTAAATTTTTGTCTCCACTGTTGGGACTTTCCTAAACCTTACAGCTTTAAGACCTAGAGCTCTTTCCAAACAAAGGCAGAGAAAATGCACCACTAAGAAATCTTAATTTATCTTTCTTCTCAGCTATTTGAATATTAATTTGTCTTAACTGAAGCACTGCCTTGTCTCATTAGTCAAACAAAAGAAGGGAAATTGAAAATCATACACAGGGAAGAGGGAGGATATTCATTTTGAAGTATGAGAGAAGATGTGTATGTTCTTTCTTTCTTTTTCTTTCTTTTTTTTTTTTTTTTTTGATTGGAGCAGTTTAAAATATCTAGCTATGTTAATAGTGCATCATTGGGCCATTAAATGAATGGCCCAACTTATTAGTAAAAGTAACAGTCATTCCTTTTTTTTTTTTTTTTACTAGTGTTGGCCTTGTTTACATAGGAAGTCTGGGTGTTTTACAGCGTGCTAGTAACCAATTCTTAATTCCCTTTGTGACAATTTGGCCAGATTCAGGCAGCTTAACTCAATCTACTTCTCTGCTCTGCATCAACAGCAAAGCTGGGTACATTGCAAATAATGAGGAGCGTACAGAGGACCAGATTAAGGTCCCCTTCTGCCCACACTCTGAACCAACTGTATTTAAGTGAGCTCAATTTGGAAGCTGCATAATGATGTTAATATGGTGCTGCCTGAAAGCCTTGACAAAAGATAAGGTAGATAGTTTAAAGATGATCCTTCACTAAAAAGACCACTACAATGGAGCTCGCAGCATCAGAACATAAGCATTTTGGATATATTTGTGAAATTGTCACACTAAAAGACTACCATATCATATTGTTTTGATAAAATTGTATTAATTGTAAAGTCAATAGTGCTGAATGTTTTGTTATGCATAGCATTTCATGTCAGCTTGTGTAAAAAATGAGAGAAAGACAGTGAGACTCAAGTCCAGTAAAGTGCTGGTCCCATCAGATGTGTCCATGGGTCGCAGCAGTGGAAGAGGAGAGTCATGTCTCCAGAAGCACTATCCCTCACCTACACTAATATCATTTTGGATTAGAGATATGAGATCACAACCTTGGGATCCCACTTTGGGAAGCCCAAAGGTGGCCTGCAGCTTTGGAACCAAATGCTGCTGCTGTAACTCGTCACCTGGATGTTACTTATATAGCACAGTGCTGTGTAAGAAGCATCACCACAACTTGCTGTGATTACACAGCTAGCTCTCCTAAAACATATACACACATAACAGAAGAATTAAAACATAAATGTTTCTTGTTAAGATATTAATAAGATACTAACTTGCTTAAGTTCTTAATAAGATATTAAGAACTAAGCAAGGGCTGAGCTAAACCTCTCTACTGCAATGCAAGCCCTAGAATGGAAAATCCTCACGCTTTACAAAACGTGCATAAAAATGAGTGGTACAGATATGTGTTCATTTTTGAGTCTCTCAGAATAAAAGTAATTAATTGCACATTCAAATACTTGCTCTGCAATGTTATCTCTGTAAGAAGTGATGCTTTTTGCTATAAATTAATGAGGCTTGTCTATATTTTTCTGTGGCCTGCTAAAAGCCACTAATCATTCTAAATAGAGTTATAACATTTATTTAATTAAATGAGATTTCTTTTCCCCAAGAATAATTGTATTTTTAATGAAATTCAGAAATCTTCAATACTAATAGTTAGGAACATAGCATTAGTGTGAATAAGTCACAGGAAGGAAAAATTGCAATTAACCTACAGCCGTACCACAGTAAGCTGTGACCAGGTCATGCTGCACAAGCATGTTTATTCTGTGTCAGTAATTGGATGGGAGTCTTCATGTGAAAACCTGCTGATGTAGGAAATGCAGAGGATATCACACTTCCTTATCAGTCAATATTAAACCAATGAACAAGCACAGCTGATGGCAGGAGGTGATGAGTTGAGGATGAGAAAAATCAAAGTCTTAATTCCTAGAGGTCATTTAAAACCTCAGGTTTCTTTCTCTTGTTTTTTTTGCTACATTATGTTGTAGGAAATGACAGCTGAGCACTACACTGCCTTTGCTTGAATCCATAGTGAGTTTTTCAGCTAGTCCCTCTCTGAAGCACTACTGTGCACTCTGTTTTATAGACTGTAATTTTAAGTAGTTGTCCATTTCAATTAATTTTTGTTCAGAGTCCTTGTAACACTTCCAACCTCCGATTCACAAAATCTGGAAGGAAAAGCTATAGAGTCTTTTCCAGTGTCTTCAAAATGCAAAACAGTCAAACTAAACTGGGATTTACTGGGAAAGGCTTATACGCAGGTAAGCAAGCATTCATGGAAATAACCAGATCTTAGCTCTTTAGAGTAGTTAGTGAAGAGGCTTTGCTGGTGGGACATAGTCTTTTCCTGTATTCATTATGATGTTAAAAGTATCTCAACTGAATACATTTGGAACAATAACAGTCTCCTCTCTTCTCCTGTTTTTCTCCTCTTCCACCACCCCCCACTCCCTTCTCCTGTGCCTCTCAAAAGTTATCCCAAATATTACTTTTGGACACCAAATCATAATTTTCTGGAAAATTTTCTCTTTTACGTACTGAATTTTGAATCCTCATTTTGCTTTTGCAAGGTGTGTACTCTTCCCCTTTATTCTGTTACACTGCTGGGGCTCAGCAGGCTTTTCAGAGGTTTCTCCTAAGCCTACTGCAAAATTACTAAACTGTAATTAGCCATGTGCCACATTCCCATGGGAGTACTGAATGTTATGCTCATCAATGGAGTAATTAAGCTTCATGCTCAATAAATATTTCAAACTATTAAGTAATTATGTGATAGAGGAGGGAACGTTAAGAAATAGCATGAGTTGCCACCTAATGAACTTCAAAAGATATCAAGAGATAACTAGAGCAACTCCATTGATCAGGGGATGAGGCAGTAGGTGTTAAAATTGTGGTTATGCTAGATTAGGGCAGTTAGTCACAACATTGAACAGCTGGAGCACTTGTGCAAACAAGTCATGGCAGGAGGTATAGATCCCATCTCTCCTCTGCTTCCACATAGCGATGTGGGTCCTCAAAAAGGCTCCCAGGAAAAGCAGTGCATCAGAAGCAGTGAGGGAGTCCGAAACCCTTCCCCCTGCCAATGTAACCCAAGGATCTATACAAGGCTCCTAGACCTGTGGACATATCTCAGTTTAGTATCTCAGGTTTTCCAATTTCCCTTAGTTTTGGCTTTAGCGCATCCATATTATGAATGTTCCACATCTAATCCCTGTTCACTCTCACGGTGTTTCTACTCTGATAAGAAATAGCTTTTGTACACATACCATGTAATTTCTAACGTGTATTTTCATTTTACATTGGCTCTTTTCATAAGGGATTTGAAAACCGATAGAGACATCCATCACTGATCACAACACAAGCAGATACCTAGAATAAGAAACACCAGACAAACGTTTTGCAAGTTAAACAGTGTGAAGTTCCCCTGAAGTCAGTGAACTGCAATTTTGCACTCCAGGTTATGAGCTTTATCGTGAAGTGAGCCCATAACCTCAAATTCAGCCCCAAACTATAAAGTGCTATGTTAAAATACACAGCACTCCAGTTTTGCTCTGATTTTCTCCATCTGAGCTCCAGAGGAGGTGAGACACACAACATTACTTGTATGAATGACATCTAGGAGCTGGGGCTGTTATAAATTCAGGCTCAATTACTGGAAACCAGTCCTAAAATGGTTGCAGCCCAAATGGCTAGAACCCAGGGTGATTGTTGAATAAAAACTAGTGGAAAAAAATGTCATCCCTAAAACAAATCCAGACAAGCAGTTTCAGGAGGAAAAGCACATTTGAATTAATATGAGCACTCTGTTCAAACAAGACTGCACCCATATTTAAATCTCTCATTTCTGTTTACAGCAGAACAAGTAGGCAGATGAAGGTTTGCTACTTGACATTTCAGAATATTTGTTTCCTTAGCAATTGTTTCAGTGTATCCTTGTTAAACAAAGAATGAACAGGTTTAAACAGAAGTGGAATAATTTACTTTCTGCTGTATTTGATAGGCATGAATGAATAATGCTTTTAGCTCTCTGGCATTAAAAGGAAAAGGATAAAGAAACTAAGATACATTAAGATAAGAAAATCAAATGAAAACACTAAAAGATGGTTTCCAAATGGACGACTCTGACTATGTTGGCTTTCAAAGCTACCAGCCTGTGACGAGAAAAGAAATCTTATACTCTGTGATAAAAGCAACTTCAGGAGGAAAAAAAAAAAAATATATATATAAGTCCATGCAGCTGGGTATGAACCATCAATTTGGATGTGCAAGCACCAAAACACATTGCTGTGACTGAACAACAGGCAAACAATATCCAATCTAAGATAAAAGTATCAAGCACATGCTTTTAGGAGCCCAAGGCCTAAATCATAAAAGGTATTCATGTACTTAAAAGAGGTATCAAGATTTACAAAAGTGTCCATAAGCCAAATTTCCTTTGGAAAAAAACCAAACCAAACCAAACCAAAAGAAAAAACAACCGCCCCCCCCAAATCCCCCAAAAACCAGACCATGTGGATTACCACGGGAAACCAGTAAGGCATGTGCTAATGCATACCATTCAAAGGTGATGTCTTAGTCCCTGGAAACTCATGACTCAAGTTGTCCAAAATAGGAAAGTTTGCTCCAGGTCACTTATATTTAAGCCCTTGCATAACAAAATCATCCTTTTGATAAAATGTTCCAAGATAAACCAAATTATGTATTTTTTCAAATACTATTGCAGCAAGAGCACCAAATAATCCTGTCTTGTAATTATATTATATTAAGGCTTTGTCTTCACAGAATATACCAACCTAAGCAAGCAAATTAAGGTCTTGTGGAGGTCTTCAAAATGCGGCCAACTTTAAAATTAGACCACGTCCCTTAAGGCCTTGCCCAACTGAGTTTTCCATGCCTCTAGAGACAGAGAATCCACAGCCTCTTGGGCAACCTGTTTCAGTGCACCACTCTCCCAGTGAGGAACTTTTCCCTGACATCTAATTGTAATTTCCCCTCCTGCAACTTGTTGTCTCTTGGCCTTCCAGTGCCTACTTCTGAGAAGGGTACATTTTCCTCTATAACTTCTTTACTGCAAAGGTGAGCTGCTGACTTGTGTTCGGCTTGTTTTCCATTGGGACCATCAGGTACTTTTCTGCAGAGCTGTTCCCCCAGTCTTGTCCTGATGAATGGCGTTATTCTATCATAAGTGTAGGAATCTGGATTTACCTTTGTTCAACTTCTCAAAGTCCCTGTGGACCCATTCCTCTAGCCTGGCCAGGTCCCTCTGAACAGAGGCTCTGCTCACCAAAGCATCAACTGCTGTCCTCCCCACTTTGTGTCATCTATGGATGTGGTGAGGGTGCAATTCCTCTTCGTCACCCAGAATGTATAATCCCCTCCTATCCTCCTGCTTTGTTGTTTTGCAACATTATCTGAATTAAATTGCTCTTCACCATTTCCCATTATAATAGCTCATAAGAATGCTGCTCCGTTCATCTGACATTAGAATAAACAGCACTGTGGTAGAGAGAAACTTTAAAAAAAGTTCCTGGGCCAAATCCTTATCTTGTGTAAACTCCTCGCATTTCTAATCAGCTTATAATACACAAAGATCCAGGCTATTCATTCAAAAGTCAGAGTGCCAGTAATGTATTTAAAAATCAGCAGGTCGTTTGTTATAACTAGTTCTCAATGTTGCATGTATTAGTTCACTGTTGGCATAAACATCTCCTGGAGAAGCACAAAGAACTGGGCTACTTCTGCCTCACTGCTGAGTTAGAACAAGCAAATAAAAACATGACGAGTGTTTTTACACTTAGATATATGTGCTTTTGAAGAAAGAATTCCTATTATTTGAATGCATTTATCACCAGTTGAGCCTTCCTAATCTCTAGATACCTCTTTGGCTTAGAAAAATATGCATTTTTATAAGAAGGTATTTTTTATAATCCTTAAAATAAATTTCTTACACAATGGTGTAATCTAAAAAATACTCACAATGGGAACAAAGTTAGGAAAACACTACCACCCATTAATACCCCACCCATCTGTGGTCCTCGACTATTAGCCAAGGCCTTCATTACCACCTCCCTTAATGCGACCCAAGGAGCTAATACCATTTACTTGAGTTCATTTTTCATGACACTCAATATAGGAGACTTCCCCTGGAAGAGAATCAGATATAAACAACAGCACCTTTTTCATGACATCTATGCTGTATCACTCAGAGCTCACAACAAACTCTGTTTCACAAACAGGAGCTTACTTCAAGTCAGCTTGCAAAAGGGCTGTTAAATAAATCTAGATCATTCAGATTTAGTCACCTTATTGCTCCTAAGTAGACCAGGAAATCAGAAACATCATATGTGAGATATTCTAATCATACTGGACACGGTAAGACCGCTTTCAGGTTTGATGGTGTAAAACACAAAGGTTCTAGGTCTCCTTCCGCTGTACTTAGGTACCCTGTCCACAGCTATCACACCCAGAAGCTTGTTCTGATTTATAGAATCATAGAATGGTTTAAGGTTGGAAGCGACCTTAAAGATCATCTAGTTCCAATTGTAGCAGTGAGAGCAAGGTGAGACTTCAGCCCATAAAACTAATTGTAACAAAATTGGAATATTAGAATATGGATTTTTTTCTAAAAATATTTTCCAAGATAATGTATGGGTTTAGCAGTGCTATCACCTTCACCATTTCTGAAAGAACAATCCAGCCCTTTCAAAAGTGACATTGGCTGTGCAGGATGAAAACAGAAGATCAGACAGTAACCCATTCTGCTCGGAGAGAGAACTTGCCTCCTAGAGATCTGTGAGCATCAAATCATACCCTCTAGCAAATGTGAAACGGAGCTCAAGAAAAGGTGAAATCTAACCTTAATACCTGCTTCCAGTATTCCAAGTGTTGTCCCCAAAAGTTTGAAGATAGGAGGATGTCTTAAGTGGGTCCTCTACTAAGAGACAGGGAGGGGTGTGTGTGTGTCTAATGTGGGTTTGTTCCTGCGCAAACCTATAAACCCATGTAGTCTTGGGCTCCCTCAGTCTCACCCAAGCCTGAAATCTGATGAATGCACAAGTAAGCAACTAAATCTTCTTCTTCTTCTGCAACAAGAGGAAATAATGATAAACTTATTTTCTATGCAAAGCTACTTATTTCCAGCAAGTCTGCAATGCAGAAGGAAGGGATGGAAAGGAGTGGAAGAGGCTGGCAGGGAAGGCAGCAGTTTGTGTCTGTCACTCAACTCTGCATATGGTTTGAATGTGTAGATGAGCTGCTGCCTGTGTTTTTCCAGTAGTTATAATCCTATTAAAACACTGCTAATTTAATTGTTTAAAAAACTACCAATCCCTAATGACTATAAGATGGTCTCCAAAGGAATCCTTCCTGCAGACGAACATGTTTAACATAGTGCAGCAATCAGCAGGATCAGCCTGGTGCCCTTATCGCTTTCCTGGTGCAGGTTTGAAGCAGATCTTGTTTATTGTTCTTTTTGCAAACCTCTGTGAGACCTTTGAAGTGGTTGGGCTCCTTGAGCCACCAGGCACTGGGCTGCACCTGGTGCGAGGCAGACAGAGCAACTTGGATATTAAACAAACAGCGATCCCAGCTGAGGACAGTGTATGAGTTATAGACAATGGCAGCCAGGACAGGCATGATCCATCCAAAGCAAACTATATGTTGTCTTAAAAAAGCAATCTGGAGCTGCATTTGCTATTCAAATCTGCCTGATGTGTTTAAACAAAGACTCTATTCTTAAATATGCACGCACACACATACACATATATGTGTATATATATAGAAGAATTCTTTATAGGATGTGTCCAGATGAGTATCCCTCCAACCTCCTGCTCCTTTTTCTGGACTCATTATGCTTTTTATTATTGATCTCATGCCTTGCTATACCCCAGGCTTAAAACAGCACACATTAAAAGCTCTTTTTTCCTTACAATGAAATCAATACTACTTGATGGGTAATCAAGCAAAAAGAACATTGAAGTATTTAAGAACATACACCAATTCCAAAATATACTACATGTATAAAAAATCTGTAAAATTATTTTTTTTTAAAAACTTTGATCTTTAATGAAGAACTTTTCTGCTACTTCATAGTTCCTCTTCTTTTTTTTTCTTTAAGATTAAAGTTTCTCTCTTTTCTTGTTACATTATCAAGTTAAAAACACAATAAATTTATTTAAATATAAATCTTCCCAAAGGTCCAATATTGTTAATAACATAATTTTTATTGAACTATCTCTTCTTCTTAACAGTAATTCACACAAAGATATGTTAGTTTAATAATTTAGGTGAGTCTTTATTCAGTTCTGTCATTACTCAGTCAAAAAAATCAACCTCATGAATTTTGCCTGAACATCAACTTCAGGATTTGGCCTTTAGAAACTACGCCTTCTGTTACGATAAATCTCTGCATTTCTCCAGCTTATACTACTACTCTTTGATAGAGATGATGCTACAGCAAATCTATAGGACAGTGATCATGGATCACACAGTCAAATGGGATGCTGAATAAGATGATGGACCAGAAACATAGGTCCATATATTTGCAGGATAAACGGAGCTTTTTTATAATACTCAGGTTATTCTAGGAGGGTATTTTTTATAGGAATTTAAAAAAAACCCCAAGTTTCCACCCACCCTATTCCAAATTTCAATATTCTGTATAATCATCCAAAACTAATGGGATTCATCAGTATCTTTGTAAAACACCATTTGGTCAGACATTTGGCAGGTTTTGTCTATTCTTTGTTAGTTAAATTGCCTACATACTAGTGTTTTGAAATAAAATATAATATATAATGTTACTCCTCTCTTCTCTCTTCTTTCATTGCTATTACTTGGGCACAGGAATAGCTATGATGGTAAACAAACAGGACAAAGACTTGAAAAGTCTTAAAGCAAATATCATTCCTACCTCCAGCCTGGTCCTGTCCACATCCTTAGGCAATTTCACACGAACTCGGTTTGTTACAATAAGAGTTTCATAAGGATAAATCTGTTAAAAAGACAAGAGCATATGAACTCCAGCCAAATCCGATTCTGATGTGTGGAAATGACAGTGTGGGGAACTTACTAATTTATACGGTACATACTTGCATCCTGATTTGACAAATATTTCACTGGGACAAAAAATTAACAAAATAATAATAATAAAAAAGGAACACATGTAACCTTGCTAGGAAGTGCTGAATCTGATTGTTCTTCCAGTGTTGGAAAAGCCCTTCTTACCTTGTATTCTGCAAGAGAATGAGAACAAGTTCACAGTTTAGAATTTATAGCTTCTTTTGGAGTCACTACAATGAACTTTTAGGTACATCAGCAATTTGTTATGCTACTACATTTCTCTCTTAATATGTGTTGGATAACTGCACACATAGTAAGCATTTGACCCCCATGCTCTGAATGCCTATAACACTCTCTATTACCGAAGCAATAGTCCTCAAAATCAGAGGCTTATGACAGAAAATCCATCTCCTGATGCCATTGGGTTACACAGTGAGTATGTCTGGAAAAATTGGTAATTTCCTTTTACAGTAGGAGGCTTTTGTGCAGAGTTAAGTCAGTCTGTCATCCAAAAGTCCTGCCCTTATTGTTCTTTACTGAAAATAGTTAAAATATATGGATTATTACAGGCATGTCAGTTTGGGAACATATATGAAAACCATTGAGTTAATACAATATTCCAAGATGCTAACATCCTGCACTTGGGCTGACTGCAGTGGGAATAACAATAGCAAAGAAAAGATGGTTTGGGGGTGTGGGGACAATGATTCCTGTATCTAAACTAGCACAAGAGTATTTCAGTTAGGTCAGTATATGACTACATATGATATGACTACCACAAGGTCATCTATTCACATTGATGATTAAACAGAACCAGGATAGCCGTTATGTTTTCATAGACCTTTTCATGGTCTGAAATGAAATCAGAGGTAAGTTTACTCTTCAAAATCTGTACTTTAAACTATTCAAACACAGAGTCCAAGATTTGTATCAACACAGAGCCATGAAGTAGAACATTAGAGTTAAGATTTTTAAAACAAGATTAAGTGTCTTGGAAACAAAATCCTACTCTTCCTCATGAGTAGATGCATGTTCCTAAATTGTTCAGCTCTTTTGAAAATTCCAACCCAAGTTCCATATTAAGTTAACAGTCCACTTATACTGTAATTAAAAAAAAAAAAAAGAATGCAAATAAATTCTGCTTTTTGAATTCTGTACATTTTAACTACACTGTCGCACAAACAAGAGGCACAATGGACTTTTTTTTTTTTTTTCAATTAGGTATGTCTTGAAGGAGTAAGTATCTTAAATTTCTTCCTCTCTCTGATATGAGACCACCACCACAGAGGACGTTCCCATATACTGAGGATACCAGGACTGACTCAGCACCAGTTTATGATACCAGACTCCATGTAGGCCTTTAAGTTTGGTTATATAAAAAGAAGATTCTCTGTGTTAAACATGATACTGAGCTCAGTCGCTGTCTAGTCACTGTTATGTGAACTATGGGAACATCTCGGAATAGGAACCCTTATGGCAATACACTAACAAGCATCCTCAAAGGAAGAAAACATGGATGGAAATGATATTGCAATGTACCTTTCATCCCCCAGCTCGCCTCCTGGTCCGTTTCATATTGGCCCATATTTTCAGGCTGAAAGAGAAAGAAAGAAGCAATGTAGGAGCAAAATACACCACAAAATCATTCTGCACATTGTCAAGAGAAAAAAGAAAACCAGCTGGTACCACACAATCAAAATATAGATCCTTGTGACAAGGAAAGAGAGTAAAGTCTCATTTGAACTTAACCTAAATGCTCAAAGCAGGCATCCCAAGCGCCCACATCACCCATCAATCTGCGACTGCAGAGATGGAGCTCTGCCTGTAGAAGAGGATGGAGTGTCAAGTGAGTGCCTGGGTCCTTGGAGGCACTGCAGGTGCAGTTTGCTGTCTATGCTGTGAACTCCCACATACCAGTGAAAGCTGGAGCTTGGATGTCACTCAGAGAGGCAACTGCAGTATTGTATCAACCCACTTCACCCCTAAGCTCTTGGGACTTTTTGAGCTCTGATTCCTTGCAGCTTTCCATGAGGTAGGTGTCAGAAAGCCAGCAGCCACCCCCATTTGAAGACTGGGCACTAAGATTGGACTGAAATTGTCTTTCCCTGCGATGCAGATGTCTTACTGCAGTTGTCATAGCAGGCCAGATATGCTCATTGCAACCTGTCTAATTCTGCTTTCTGCTTCACACTGCTGATGCCACTGAGACCAGGGAGAACTGTGTATTTGCTATAGCTTTGTTTGACTCACTGTCTTTTCTCTTTGCTGGCAAATGTTATGATAATGAACATTACAGGAGATGAGAAAAGCACTATTATATTTTTTTTTCCTAAGTCTCATTTTTGCCTGTTAGGGTATGAATGGTGTGGACAGCTACACTCACAATAACCTTCAAGGCTCCTTATTGTTTGTTTTTGGTTTATTTTGTTATGCAGCACTGGAATGGCTGATTAAAAATAACAAACCACAGAAGCTGGTATGAACCTGCTATCAAACAGAGGATATTCATTCTGAGAAGAATTTTGGCCTCAAGGATGTGACCATGAGCAACCTTTTCAACTTTCCTAGTTTTCAGCTGTGAGGTTGGACCCTTTAGGCAGGACAAATGCTGCCATCTTCTGCTTTCATATTACATTGCATGGCTTCTGCCTACAGGTGCAGCCAGCTCCACTGCTGATGGGGGTTTGCTTTAGCCTCATCTGTGTGGAGCCTTCTGATGGCTTTGGTCCCTCAACAGTGCAGTGGCTGGGTGCAAGTCGGTCCCTTGCTCACTTCATGTTACAGGTAACAGCTATTCTGAAAAGTCAGAAAAAAACCTGTTGACACCTAAGTGGGGACAGGTTTATCTAGATGCTTTCAAATTCCTAAATCTCATTTGATCAAGTTGCTGTGCCACTGGTTCCTTCAGAGAGGAATTCAAGCAGTCAGGTATTGGAGTAAGACAAGCACAATTAGTCTTGTAATATTAACTCAAAGGGATGGACATTTCAGTAGCTACTGAAAAATTAGTTTAGCTACTCTCTGACAGTTGTTTTCTTGTAGGTCCTCCAGTGACCTGCAGTTTGACTCTTATCATTGGGGAAGTTTAACCCTGCTCATGTACTTTTGCAGCTTTCACATCTTCCCTTGGAAAAAAGAAGGAATTTGAATGATGCCCTGTCCATGTATTTTAGACACAAATCAATCTTCAAAATCTAAGTGCATGTGTATCTATGTATTGCCAGCTTACCACTATTAACCATTATAGTTTTTTAACTAAAAGTATAAGACATGAATTGAGAACCCATAATGCTAGATGCCAGAAAGAAAGAGAGACTACAGTGTCAAAGATGCCTTTTTCCTAAAGACTTAAAAAAAATATATAAAAAAGTATTAGAAAAAGAATGCCTAGTCTGATCTGGTCATAATTTTGTTATGCATTCTGCTTTCTAGATTGCTGCCTTCCATTCTCTCTGTATTGCTCCCTCCCCACCTTAAAAGTATGACAACTGGAAAAAACCATACTGGAAAAAAACAGAACAGATGGTTTAAGAAATGCAATGGATGTGGGCTGCTCCACCTTTGCTCTTAAGATCATTACTTTCCTAATTATAGGCCTAACCATCTCTATCATTAATTCAAGCTATACTGTGATCTTAGTATGTGCAGCTCATACATTTTGGACCTTCATTTGTTTTGGGAGGGGAATCAAGACTCCTAACACTCATGACACACACAAGCAAAAGGAGAAGCCTCTGTTTGTCTTTTCTTGAAGACAGACAAACTAACCCACATGGGGTATGAATCTGTCAGACAGGGCTGGCAGCCAAAACACCTTTGAAGTGTTATTACTGTGTAGATTTTCAACTACATACTAAGCTGCCTATTTATGATACACTATTGCCTAGAGAATGCATTTAAATGTATACCTACCTGATGTAAGCCATTCTTTCCATAGCCAGGTAGAGAAGCAGATTTAGAATATGGAAATCCTGTAAAAGATATAACATATAGCTCTATTTTTTAAGAAATCCTTTACAGCCTACTAAAATCCAGAATTAAAGACAACAACCAGAAAAAGTAATTACAAGACCAATATATAAATTCTGTTAATGGGATGAAATATAACTGAGTAATGCTCATCTTTTCTCTATATTTAACATACATGAACATGTGTAACAATGTCTATAAATAACAGCACGCCAGGATGCACTCACCTTACCAGGCATGACATGATGAGAGTTGTGGGACTCACATTACGGAAGTCTTATGCAGCTACATGATGCAAAGCAAATTTGAGAGCTTGTGAAATCTCTGCCCTCCAACTTGGTGTTAAACCATGACTTGAAAATGGGATTAAAGGCACCATCATTTTAGAGTTACATTACTTTTGATCATGATATATGTGATCTGGTTTTGATTTTGTTTCTTAAAAAAGGAGGGCTAGTATTGTACAACTTAAAAAAAAAAAAAAAACCCTACCAAAAAAGATTTAGCTTTCTTTAAAACTTCTACTGCTTTAAGTGGAAAAAAAGCATAAATGAAGATAATGGCAATAGGTAAAGTATAATCAGTGAGAGTATAAACACTCGACAGAAAGAAAGTTTTCAGATAGACAAAATTGGCAAAGTGGTGTTACCATGAACCAACTGGATGCAATATCGTGATGAAACTGTGGGCTGTCAGTATGAACCAATTGTAGATACTTACTTTAATACTGAGAGTCTAATAAGAAAGTTTGGAAGTTCATTTTGTCAGTGAAGGGACAAAAAGAGTTTCATATTAGGTTTTGGTTAATAAAATAATGCCGTAGATAAGTGACAAGCTGAATTAGTTTAAATTAAACAGAAGATGAACAAACATGTCTGTAATAAACATTCTTGATTCCAGTACAGGAAACTTTGATAAATTGATGCAAAGAGTTAGAGAAGTCAGCTAGCTCAAAGAACTGAATGTACAATGCTTCTTTCTGTCAAAAATGTTAGCAATCTGTGTCCAAAGGAGAATGCAGGAAGGGAATTCAGACCCCACTGGATTAATAAATACCCTAAGGAGATTATTAGGAATAAGCATACAGAAAGAAAAAACAAAAGATGGATCAGCAAAGAGCTCACGATGTGCTGAGATAAAGTGAGAACTGCCAGAAGTCAAGCTGAGTTAAACACTGAAAATGATATTAAAACAAATAGCAAAAGGTTCTCCAGCTATCCAAATAAAAAGAGAACAAGCAAAGAAGAAACGGGTTCACTGGGAGTTACGCTATGTCAGTGCACAGCAGAGGTGAAAGGTAACCTAGGTAGGGCTCCAATATGGAAGGAGTGTTCCACCTCTGCTTTTAGGAACAAAAGGTAGAGTACTGAGCATGGTGGGAAAGCTAACGGAATAAGGGTACGCCAATGAATCACATTCATGATGGAAACGTAATTCAAAGCACTTCATGTACTTAAACAGGGAGCGATAAGCTTGCATCGAATTGCAAGTCCAATACCTTTTACCATTGGAGAACATAAACTACAGTTTTTACATTTAAGAGGGAAAAGAGATAATGAGGAGCTACCAGATTGCTTCCAGCAGAAAGCTTAAGGAAAAACTGAACAAAGACATTGCAGTAAACAGAAAATAAATTATAGTCACATAGATTTTAATTGGTTTGACATAAGTTAAAGACAGTGCCAGATTTGCTTCGTAGCTTTATTTGTTAAAGAAAAATGACTTCTGCATAACATAAATTTTATTTGATCTCATCTAATGTGGTATCATTAAAGCGTCTGGTATGTTGCCACACATGGAATTAAATGCAAATCTGGAGAAGATGGAGTTTATCAGAGGAATTATAGGGTCAGCAAGTAAATGACCAAATGTAAGAAATGGGTAGTGAGAACTGAACAGTGCTGACAGAGAAAAGTATCAACATGGACTGTTTTCAGGCATGTTTTCACTAAGCATCTGAACACCAAAAATAGTAATGGAATAAACTTTGCAGTTGAAACAAAGTTATCTTGAACACCAGAGTAATAGAAACAGGATAAAATTTAGTAATTCAAGGGAAAAGTCATGCACTGGGAGACTAAGAAATACCTCACACTTCTACTATTTAATCTGAGAGCTCATCATTTTTAAATGACAGGGAAGACAACAGGCTTAGATAAACAGCTCAATCACAAGATGACCTTGAATTACTAATATAAGATTAAAAAAGGCAAAAGTTGGAAACATCTGGCTTGACACATATAGGATATGGAAATAATTGTAGTATTTTTGGGCCATGACAAGAGATCTTGGAGGAATCCTTTGTGCTGTTCTTGTTCATCACTATTCAAGTGGGTTAAATTAACTCCACCAAACCACTGGCCTATTGGATAACTGGGGCAATAAAAGCTCATCACAGGAAAGAAGACTTGATAAGCTTGACTTATTTAAGCTAACAAGATGAAGATGATCTATAAAAGTAAGAGATGTTTTAGAAACATAATCAACCACTATCTGAGGAGTATAAACTATGCGCAGAATTTCTGTTGTTGGCCCTGCAGGGAGTTTCCACGTCTGATACAGGGATGTAGTGATGAATACTGAATCAGACAGATTACTTAGGTATTCCAGTTTAGGAACTGGAAACTTATCATTGCTCATTACCTGAATAGCAATGACACCAAATGGCAAAAAGTATATAGCACCTTTGAGACTGAGCGAATGGATCTGCAACAGAATTATCACCTCTGGTCTTGCCTGGAAAAAGATGCTGGTGTTGAACATCAGTGCAGAGTTCAATTTCATGGCCTCTTGGCTACAGAGAAGATGGGTGGGATGGTTTTGTTCTATTGCCAAACAGTATTACCCAGTTACCAAGGGAAAGGTAAAGGCATTAAGGCACTAAAGGCATTAAGGTAAAGACCACAGTTTGAAAACAAGCACAATTCACTGTAGCAGGTAGCAGTGGAGGAGCTGCCTCCAGGCTGCCAGGACAAAGCCGCAACCACAGGCACAAGCGACATCGTGTGGCTGGTTGGAAAAAATCCAAGGGGCGAATAACGCACAAATAGCCCAAGAACAGGTAGCAAGAAAAGATCCACTGACTCCAGTGAGAACTGCATTTCACTTAGCTTCTGCTCCCCATGAACCTAGTCACAAAGTTAAAAATGTTTTATTTTGCTGCTTCTTTCTTTCTAGAAAAAGTATAACTTCAAAAGCCAACAACCACATACTGCTCATTATCACATTCTATTGCAGTCGTACCATGATAGTAAATTTTCTGGAGTAACTGGCCAAGATAGAGCACTCCTTGTCTCTGCTTAGGCACTATCTGAACAACAACCACTCTCTACATGGATACAACTCCTGCTTTTTCCAGCATGACATTCACTCTAACCTGGATATTCTGAGGTTGCCTCTCAGCACATCAGGGACACATGAACAGCAAGTGTTACACATCTTGCTAGATGTCTGCTTTCCTCAACATGTGACACTTAAAATCATGAACTATGGTAAATGATTAACTATGAAACATCTACACATACAGAAAGAAGACACATTTACACAGGTGGATGTAAGGAGATGCAAGCTCCACTCTAGATGACTGTTAGTTACACAAGCCTCATACAGATGCGCTTTGCTATTAGAGGTATTCTTCTTGGCATATAGCTAAAGTAATGTGGCTAAATGTCTCCCAGAGCAGAACAACCCTGCTGTGGTTTGCTCAGAGGCTGGACAGATGAATGCAGGGCTGTTTGCACAGTATGTTTGGACACATCACCAGAGATTCACAGTCTGATGCCTGCTAACCCCTCCACTCTGCAAGTAACCACTTAGGCACCAAACCTACACCCAAAAAGCTTATTTTCTCTGATTTTCACTGACTATGCCATAGAGATGGAGCTGAATGTCTGAGTTATAGATCTGTCTGCTCTCAAGCATGAGTGCAAGAGGCAGAGAAGGTATGAAGCTACTTTTCCATGGCTGATGGGGCATGTGACAGACTACAAATATGCTAAATAGGGAAACTGAATAAAGAAGGAATTACTTAGGGTGTCCATGGTAAATAAAACAGTCAGGTGGCTGAATAAAATCAGAAAGAAAGGAAAAAAAAATTGTGAATGTCAGGAAAATAAAACTTCCTCAATGCCATTTCTGTGTAGCTGCTGATTGGGCAACCAGGCCAACTTTCACAAGGGACAGAGAAATGCTGACAAAAAGCAATGGAAAATGAACTACACAACCCATATAGCATTGGTACAGAGGTGATATTGAACTTCTCCCTACTTAAAATTTGCACACCAGGACTATTCTCTCACACAGAGGTGATATTGACCCTCACAGAGGAGTGAACCAACTTTTGCATTTCTAGTTTTAATAGCTCCACATTCCCAAGATAATAATAATTAAAAAAAAAAAAAAAAAAA
>NW_010314255.1:18701-20910 GCF_000700745.2 Antrostomus carolinensis
TTAATTAAAATCCTGACACTGTATGTTTTTCCTGTGTAACACAGTTCTTGGTGTGCTAATACTTCTCCCTGCTTAAAATTTGCACACCAGGACTATTCTCTCAATACCTACATAGAAAATCATCACATCAATTCCGGAAAGCATCCAAACATACCTGACGTGTGCATCACAATCAAAGGTTTAGGTGTTCATTTCTGGGCAATGACTTATAGACGTTAGGTGTGTGAGGTGGCCAGACTTGATTTCCCCTGCCCAGGGAATCCTACAATAGACCTCGTGGACATGTATGCGATGTCTGGTGAGGACTGAGGGGTCAAATCCCTTCAGGTTAGATCAGTGAGACGGATGATTCAAAATAACTTTTCTTCTTTATCTTGTTACAGCTTTGCGACAGACTTTGTAGCATCTGTTTTTCCTGTTCCTTGCATAGCTAAGCCATAATTTCCTTAATATAAGTTGATGGAGCCAGCTATCACATTACCAAAATGCCCACAAGACTGATATCCTAGCCCTGCTGCCAGACATGCCTCGCATTGGATGCATTCCTTTGGAAAACTGCTTCCCCAACTTGTTTACCCCAGATGACCTGCTAATGCCATATTTTGTAAAGCAGAGGAAGCAGGGAGAGGAATGGCCTAGTTATCTGTTAAAATTAATTTAACTTTTTTTTTTTTAATTTCTGTAATCTAAAAATAAAATTCAGACTCAATTCTGATGATCATTTTTTTCACCTCCTGACTTGCTGAAATACAGGTAATAAACATGTAGAATATGCTTTTGGTACTGACAGCAAACATGGACATATGGTCTTCAGACCAGTATTTAGCAACAAAATTATGCTATTATTCCACCTGGTTACTAAATGGCTTATATATCTGGAAGGTTTCTGTGAACTTATAGGTATAACTGTGAGAAACAATAAAAAATGCCTATTCTAAATTAATCTATGGAGCAAAGTGTTCTTTATGCTTTATCATGATATAGAAGAAATGGTTCTTCTAATATTCAAAATGCATAGTTTGTACCAAGGAGTAATTAGCACAAGTCAACCATCTGCCTGATACCACCATCCTGTCTGTTGAAAACAGGTAGCAGCACTCACGGGAGTAGCCGGCAGTCGTGCCCTCCTGTGCCCTCATGAAGTTTTCTCTGTCCGTTCCAGCAGTAAGAGACAGGGACCGCGTGTCTGAATCCGGGGAATTAGTTCTGGTGTCCATATCCCCTTTCAGAATAAGCCAACTGGTCTTTAGCTGGAAAGAGCAAGAGCATGTTAGAGGATTCAGGATTTAACATCTGAATGCAGTTCTCTTTCCTCACCTGTCTGGGAAGCCTTGTGAACTGACTGTATAGTTATGTTCACTGCAACTTGTGCCATCCTTTATCAAATGATAAAAGTTGACTGTATCTAGGACGTCTCATTGGATGCCACAGCTACCAAAAGCTCTTAACTTTCAGCTGGGCTGAGGATAGTTTCTCTGTTAATTAAGCTGCTCACGGCATCCCACTTTAGGAGATGCACTACATCATTTTCTTATAACGAATCTCCTGTTAACATTTTTCTCGTATGTTAATATGCACCCCAAGTAAAGTCCACAGGCTTAGCTGAATCACCAAGGTATATATTGAGACTGAGTGAAAATCCATGAGCTTACTGTTCGTTCTTCATCTCAATATCCCTATTTCTTTCTTTACTGGAGAATGTAGATTCTAAAATCTCTGGGTGAGAGATTAAACTTTTCTATATCTTCTTGGAAAGCCCTAGAAGTAGTAATGATTACTTCAGTTATATGAAAGAATGCCTTTATGTATGAACATGTTTTTAAAAACAGTTGCCTCAAGAAAGATCAAGAAACTACTCCCTTTTGTTCTTTCTGATTATTACCTTCTTACTGTCCTGATCCAAGCTTCCATCCTCCCCTTCCGATCTTCTTGCTGCTGGAAGATTAAGTTAATTTATAAAATTAGAACAGATTACATCATTTTTGTCTTCTGTTTTGACTGTGGTTATTTTCCAAATATTTTTAAGACAAGAAAAAAAACAAAAACAGAGCTGGGCAGAAAATTCAATGCGTAGACCCATGGCTTCAACAGCATTACTTAAAATAATTTGATGCATAGATCTATGGTTTCACAGCATTACTTAAATTAATTTTGAAATTATTACAGTAATTCATCCTTCAGGCACACAGTGAATTTAGACAATCTATTC
>NW_010314255.1:20942-124840 GCF_000700745.2 Antrostomus carolinensis
AAACTACTTTTGGGGAGTAATTGGTGGGAAAAAACCTACATCGTATTTTAGGGACAGACTAATATGGTCACTGCACACAGGAGCAAGTATTTTCTCATTTTTCTGTGTTACCATGACCACGAAATTTTATGTGGTTACATAGATATTTTGTGGTCTACAGACCTGGGCCTCCTACATTCACAAAAAGGATAGGCAATTACGGTAAAGAAGGTAGGAACAAATTTGGTATTACCTCTTCAAAAATCTGCAAGAATGGCTGTGTCAGACTCTAAAATTCACAGTTCTTCAACCAACCACTTTTCTGACTATGTTGCCCTCTTAAAGAGAATTTTAACAAAAAAAATATTGCTGATATTTTACCGTTGGTTTATTTTCTTGTACCTTTCCAAATTGCTGAGAAGAAAAACTCAAAACTGAAAACCTAAAAGCTATGCATTAGACAGTTCAAAACCATCAAATGTGGTGGTTTTTTTTTTTTTCTCTTTTATGTTCCAGCATATTGTTCCAGGCACTGAGTTACACCTCAGAATCGTACAGAAAGATGTTGTACCAAATTTCACACCATTTCAGATAACTTCCCAAAATTTGAGTCCTACTTGTTTTGGGGAGAGTTTAATGATACAAAACTGAAGCAATGCAAGGATCTAGCATAATTTTAGGTCCATGAAAAGTCCTCATAACAATGGGGTTGTCTGCAATACCAGAGTACAAGTGCAACACAAGAGCCCCATGCAACATAATGCAGTCAGAAAACATTTATTAATAATAAAAATGGTATGATAATACAAAAGTGAAGGCTCAGATTACACTCTAAGACAAAAGAGGTGGGGAGCAGATCAAGTTGCACGGTCAGAAGAGTTGTAACACTCCTAGCTAGCTGGGAACAACTCTGCCATCTCCGTTTCCCCAGCCAGTTATGTTTGCAGAGGACCTGCCCTGCATCTAAATAACAGGGGCAAAAGGCCACCACCATTAACATTTCAGTACTAATCAGTTTTATTTTCTGATACCATTACACAGATGACATCCTTAACTGGTTTTGTGGAGGAAGTGATACTTAAAAAATTAGAAATTGCAGTAAGGAAAAAAATCTACAAATTAGAGGTGAAAACCTGTAACTGTAGAAGGTTTTATTTTCTTCAATTTAATGTGGCAAAACAAAGTTGGATCATAAAACAAAAACAGCATTATGAAAACACTCAAAGATTTACAGTTAGCTAATAGCATCCTGACAAGGGCATTTTCCCAAGATGGCAAGCTGCTTCTCCAAGAAAGAAATAAAATATATATGACAGATGAAGAATAAAGTCCCTGCATTGCAAGGACTTCAACCTAGTTCATTGATGTTTTGGGAGCATACCCTAAATCACCAGTCAACAAATTGTTCAGATTATATGTATGGATTTTGCTCTCACTAAATCAGAAATCCACATAGAAAATCTGATGCTTTTTTGGAAATGGTTTTTGTTTCGAGATGTTGATGTTCTCAAAGGGAAAAACTAAGTTTAATCCAAAGTGTTATTCAGAGATTTCATATGTTCCACTGCATCTTGAGAGCATCTGACTTCAACATAGTTAAACACCAAAGTTTTATACAGAGATGCAGAGAAGTACAACAAAAACCAATTGGGCCCATGAAGTCCTGCCCCTCCCAAGATTCTGAGAGTGTTTTTTCAACACATGGTTGTCAGAAAAATACAAGTGGCCTGAATCTCATCAGTACCAAGCACTAGCTTCACTGCTACAAGGGATACTCGGTTCTGCTGTGAACCCCAGCATGAACTACACTTTTCACAGGGATCAGTGCTAATATTGTTGAAGAGTGAACCTTTTCAGTTTGTTTGCTTTTTTGTTGTTTTTTTGTTGTTGTTTTTTTTTTTAAATTTTGAACTATGCTGAAATATTTTTGAAACATGAACACACAGAAAAGAACAACCACATAGGCTCCTGGACTCTTCACTCTGACCCCAGCTCTCAGCCTGATCTCTCATACGTCCCAGTCTTCCACCACCTACTTTTTTTTTTTTTTTCATTCTGAAGTTGGGTGTTTATAATAGAAACACAGAAGCTGTAGCTACAAAAAATCTGTTGGGCACTGCTGGTAACTGAAACCTTTTAAAGCCAAATGTTTTGGAAGACCTTCTTGCACTTTTTGTTTTAAAGATAATTTTCATGCTTGTTTGTTCAAGCTTGGTCTCTTCAACGAAGGAATGTTCTCTGGCTCCTTTTCAGCATGTATCAGTTCAGTGTCCTGTTAGCTTGAGGAGCTGAATCATCAGCTGCTCACATGTTCATGCTTTAGCTGGGAGTTCTTCCAGAATAAAAGATATTTTTTAAAACTTTATTTTTTTTCTTGGAAGGAAATCTCATTGATTTTTTGGGGTTTTTGAGTTACAGTAAATTAAGTTTTGCTCATCAGTAGAAAAACAACGAGCATATGTTTTGAATACAACCTTTCAGAACATCTATTATCTATAGAAGAAAGATTAAAACATATATCCTTGTTAACCTATAAAGATTGCTGACTTGATAATTTAATTCTCCGCTCCCTCTAGTGATTACAAGGAACAGCTCCATAGAACAGTGCAAAATTGACAAAATCCAGACTTGGACTGCATAGCTGATGGATGGAAAATTGATATCAAAATGCCTGTCCTGGAACAAAAAAGCTCCTGCTTTGAATCCTCTTTGCAAACCAAAAATATCTATAAAATTAAATGACACAGCCAGGGTACAGGACATCAGAACTGTATCAT
This sequence comes from Antrostomus carolinensis, assembly GCF_000700745.2. Classification (NCBI taxonomy): domain Eukaryota; kingdom Metazoa; phylum Chordata; class Aves; order Caprimulgiformes; family Caprimulgidae; genus Antrostomus; species Antrostomus carolinensis. Next base: position 23,699 of record NW_010314255.1, read on the forward strand.
CAGCTTGTGTAAATCAGTGAAGCTACGCTGATTTACACTAGATAATTGTATCTTTGCATTTGCTCATAAACTTTATAAACACCACCGCAATATTCAGCTTCTTCCTTTATCTGTATCTTTTTTTGCTCAGCCTGAGTAGTTGCCTCAAATGATTTTTATATCTATAGACAAGAGGGAATTAGAGAGCTTGGGCAGACTACAAGGTTAGAAGATTACATTAAATCAAGCACTAAACCAAACAGATACTACCTTTTTGCCTTAGAGGTAACATTAGTTTGTCCAAGATTAGGACATTGTGAGCAGAAAACGCCTATCAAAGACCAACACCTAAACTGCACTGAAACATCAGCAAGTCTGGCTTTGTTCAAAACCATTCCCAGAAAAAAAGCACAGAGGTTATCTAAATCTGGATTATTTGAACATGCAGTTATTTTGGCATGAAGCACCATTTACAGTGAATGTGAACAGACTGACTCACTCAGTTGCGAGACATCAGTTAACAATTTTATCCTATTACCATATCAGATTCAAACTAGAACTTCATCCAAAACAGAAATAACTGTTGTTTCCCGTGAAAGATAGTACAAAAAAGATAACTACATAAAAGCATCATTTATGGACTAAACGTTAACTGAGTTTTTTAAACTCAGTTAAAGTCCCCTATTACCACAACAGAAAAATACGTAAAATGTATTTTCCTTGTCCTGACCATGAAGCCAGTGTTGTATCTGCAGTTCCCTGACCTATGACTCATAGAAAGTTATCAGCTTTCAGCTAAAATCAAAGTATGGGAGAATAGACACACAGAGCCTTCTCAGTCTTATATACAACATGGGAAGTCACCTCTGTGTGGACAGTGCTGCAGAAGAGAATAAGATGGGAAGAGTTTGCTCCAACAGAGACACTGCTCACAGGCACAGCCTGGACCTTCCCTGGCCATGAAGAGTGGCATAGCTTCGTTCTCCCATCTGTACCCCCAAAGATACATGCTTTCATCCCCGAAGTGCCTTAGCTATTGCTCACAGTGTGATGAACATCTTGCATGCTTACTTTTTTCTCTGATTCATTCTCAAGCAGGGGAGCAATCATAATTGAAATACAATTTTTGGTTTGGGCAGATTTATATTATGCATTTTATTTTTGTCCTTTGCTTCTGAGTACAGGAGTACCCCAGTCATTACTTTTAATCAGAAATGTATTTATGCACTTTCTAGGCACCCTAATGAAATAGAATCTATACATATTTGTTTCAAAAGATTAATAATGGAAATCAGTTTAGAAAAATTAATTTTGTATTTCTAAGCCGGTATCATGTACCAAGACCACCATCAAACATCACTGAGAACACAAAGGCACTGACATCAACATTGCATTGATGTTGCATTGATGTTAATTAGTTAAATATCCATAAAAAATAATAGAACGAAGACTTTATATTTACCAGAGTCATAAGTTAGATTCTCAGTGGCATAAAACATCACGTATTTCTTTCTGTTGTTTAGAAACTCAGACAGCAATCTTGTTGCTGGGTCTACCAAAGGTTTTCCAATCATATCTTGCCAATGCTATCAGCTACTGAATTTGTTCCTAACTGCCATGGTGTGAATACATTCATTCCTGATATTTTACAGCTTAAAGGGCTTGCAGATGAAAAGTAATTCACATACACCACTTATCAATGAACGTTTTTCTCCCCAGCAACATAGAAGTAAGAATTATTTACAAAAACAAGACATGGTCTGAAAACAGGAGAGCTTCTACATGTACATGTTATATAACATTCCATAAATAAGAAAAATGCTTTGAAGTTAGTATAAACTCTGAATTACCAAGACAAATCAATGTATCATTATTCCAGTTTTAGAGAACTTACTGGATCCTTGGACAGTAACATATACAAAACACTATTTAATTTGCACTTAATTTTTCACTTTAATTTTACTTCTTCTCCTTTTCTATTTGAGATTATAGGGACATAATGAAATGTAAAAACTACAGCAAACTAATTTGGAAGTCAATATGCATTTCTTTACAAAGACATGTACAGAAAACTGAAAGAGAGAAAAGCAGACTGTACCATGCTGTTTGTAGATAGGAGGTTTCCTATAGATGTTATCTTTTACGCCAGTGTCTGAGGAAGAGGAAAGAGAAAGGAAAGAACAAAAGAGTAAGCAAGCAGTTCAGACCATGCTGCTCTTGTCTCCCCTCAATGCTAAAATGCAAACACTTGAACAAAGACTGCACGTTCATTTAGTGGCTTGTCATTCACTGGTTATTACAAGAGAATGAAGCCTAACCCATCATCTTTATATATTTAAAACACTGACTATTCCTACCTATGCAGCATAACCCCCCCTAAGACCCTCAGAATGCTTTAAGATACCTTGAATGGCATCCATTTGCTGAAAGGTAGGCAGTTACATCTGCACTACCAATGTATACTTCATAGACAACAAAGAGAAACTGGCTACACTTCTCACTACTTAAAATAAAATTCATATATAGGTACAACAGACCACTGCAACAGTCACACTTGAAAAGGGACTTTCTCCATTAATTATGAAGAAAGTGTACATGTTCAGATATAGATATTTATATTGGAAATGCCTAGTATTTTTATAGGAAATTCTATAGTTTGTCTATAATTTGAATTGTATAGCTATCCTGGCCTTCCAGGAATTTTTTTAAAGCCCCCCAGAGCCACAGTCCAGGGTTTGCATGTCATGTTGTACAGACATCAGATTTACTTAGTACTACAGACCTAAGAAGATACAATTCCTAATTATGGTGTGTTTACAGAAACATTAACACAAGAAGCTAAACATAAATAAACAAACTATTCCACTGGGCAAGTAGATGTCTTTAGCAGTCAAAAAAGCTAAACAGTGTGGACACAAATCTAATGTGCTTGTAAACTGAATGGGAACTTGACAACAGTATAGTTCATGTGCAAAGATGCAGCCACAGTGAGCTTCTTGGAGGTCTAAAGTCTTCCAGCTGTTTTTAAAGTCTATGTTAGTACGACTCTCTAATTCAAAGAGTAGATGGCTAAAGAAAAAAAAACCCAAAACTCATTCAGCCTTTCCTCCTGCACACAAATGCAACAGACCTATGCAGCCATGGCACTATAAATAATTGTATCTCTGTAGGCTTAATAACATTTGTCACTCTGCTTCCTCTAATGCCTTTTTTTTTTTAATATTCATAAGCACACAGGTCTCTTAACTCCTTCATTTCTGAGACTAAGTTTAACAGTTAATAGATTTTCACTTATCAGACATTTTCTTCTCTTGCAGTTCAAAGTTCACAAATCAATGCAAATAAAAAATTACATTCAGAGGAGAATAAACAGGTGTCAGTAATTCAAGTTCAAAAGCTAAGCAGTGAATGCCTACCTGGAATATGGAAATGCCTAGGAGCCTGCTGATAGACAGAAGGTGAAGATTTGCTGTCTGAGTACATGGATAAGCTTGGAGTGCTCCGACCACTTTCACTGCCTCCAAGGGGAAGAGCAAAGAAAGCAGATAAAAGAAAAAAATGGAAAGCAAAGTAGAGTATTTCAAGCATAAAAGCCTGTTCAGAATGACTTGTTAATCCAACAGTTTTAAATATATGGTTTTTGTAAAACCCATTATTTTTCAGCAGAGTGTATTGGCTCAGTCTCCAAACATCTTATCAATAATTAATATCTGATAGATCATATTAGATTAAACTGCCCCACTTGGAAACTAAAGCTTCTCCATTAAGAACACTTTAATTAAGAAAATAAAAGGACAAGAACATCTACAATTGTCTAACATGTTTTGCATAGCCTTAACTGAATAATCTATCAATCAAGTTTTTGAAAAGTTTAATGCTATGGCTCATAGCCTGCCCTGAAACCAGTAATGAAATCATTCAGTAGTGTTTAAATTATCTCAAAGCAGGACTAGACCAAAAAACAGATGTTATGGTTAAGTCAAATATTCCTGCATATATCAGTGACAAAAACACATGTTGAAATTTGGTTCTTAATTGCAAACTTTTCCCACAGGTAACATGCCACAGCATTTTATATTTATGCAAACAAGGTTGGATTATCAAGTCATGGATCTATAATGCCATAGTCACTTCATCAAATTTCAAGATATACATAAGATTGATCCATATTCATTTTTCCGCTGGTTTTGTCAAATGCTCATAAGGTGTCATTCATTTCCTCTTAGCTAATTTCTCCAAAGCACAGTCTATGGCATTATAGTGCTGCTTGGCAAACAAAAAAGTAAAGCTCTACTTTTTTGGGACTTGTAAAATCCAATTAATTTACAGCACTGTTAAGCAATTGGAAGCCAAACATGACATTTATTCTAACATAAAATGGTTGTAAATTTGGTGTTATTGTTTTAGTCTGGATGGAGCACAAATTTAATGGCTAGCAACAATGAAATTATGGCACGTTTTTTGGGGGTAAAGAAAGTGCAGCAGCTCAGAATATGTAACTGAGTTCTGCCTTCAGGGAGGGTAAGTTTTATAACCATAAAACTACTGGATTACCATAACTGTCTAGGCCACGCCATGGAGGTGGTCTCTGTGGAACCCTTGCCTCTGTCGACAAGCAATGGACGCATGGTCATTGGTCTGTAACCAAAGGCAGCCTTGACATGAACCACTGAAGTCAACTGGGTAGTGACATTGAGTTCAACGGGAGCAGAAGCAGACCAGACGAGGTCAGAAGAACGTGCTGCATATCTCACGATGATACACTAAGTAATCTGTTCTAAATTTTGTGTCTGTTTTTTTCACAGTTGGTGAAAAATTAAAACTTGAAAACTATTCAGCCATTACCACTGTGTACTCAGTAAAAGTGATTTCTCATTGAAAAAAAATGTAATCGGAGCAGTTGAAGAAGTGAAATTACAACTGCACATGCTGATAGCCTATGGTCCTTCCAAAAAGTAAGGGAAGAATTAAGGCATTAATAAAAATCTGGTGCAGTACCACCAACTTGCAGTCAAGTTGTCCTCAGACAAGGAACCAGACAGGTATTCATTTTCTTGATTCACGCTTTGCTCTTGGAAGGAAAGAGTGATTACAGGTTTTCACTGCACATTTATTAATTCCCTCTTTCTTTGCTGCTTGCTGCCCAGATGCTTGGCCACCCCTACTAAATGGAAGAAGCCTCAATGCCATTCCAACTTTGAATGCAAAGAACAGTGGTAGACATTTATGTAAGGCCCTTTAAGACTCAAATAACCTTAAAATCTTTATCCCAAAGTAATGTTACTACTGGAACTTTTTAATTTAAAAAGAAAAGGAAAATTTTCAGGTGATTTTCACAGTGTACTAATTCCTCATTTACTTAGAATTAGCATATTATTAAAAACTCATAATCATACATGACTTGCACAAATAATTACTTCCTCGAGCAGTGACCCCAAGGTGCTGGCATCGTACACACAAAGAGAGTCATTCTTCAGGGATAGGGTAGGGTGTCAGCAGGGAATCAGGAGGAATTATTGATTAAGAGGAATAAACTTGTAAGCAAACAGGATGCAAGCACAAGCACCAGGGGACAGCAAATCCACAAACTGCTCGATGCAAGGATCACCTGGGTGGAGCAGTTTGCAAAGCCATCACCTCTAACTTGCTCAAAATGGAAGAATTAAGGATGAAATCAGGGAAAAGTTTCTTCTTTCAGCCCACTTGTACAAGCTGATGCACATTTAAATTATAACTGTCACCAATTTGGACAAACACAAAAGAGCAGTTTCATTTCATATTTTGCATACAAAAGTAAGTATTTAATAATAAAGCAAACTGAAGGCCCGTGTAGAAAGTTCATGTTAGGAACTCCAGATAGTAATTTAATCTAGCCTATAATAGAAATCTCTAAAATGAGACTTTGCCAAGAATGTGTCTCATTCAAGGTTTCCCTGGTATACATTGAACAAGAACTTCAAATAAGGTCTCAAGAGAAAATAAAACTACCAAAGAGAGTGATTTTTTCAAACTTTTGGTTTTGTCTTCTGCCACAAACAGCTTCAGGCTGTGATCTGCTCCACTGGTAAGTGCAGAGGAAAATAAAACAGAATCATGAACTCTTCCCTGGATTTTGTTTAACTTGGAGAGAATCTGGAAAGGTTTACTTTGAACTTGACTGTCAACCACAAAAACTTCCTTGTGTCTTTTGGCAGCTGACAGGGTAGGCTGCTCTTTTAACCTTGTGTGTGTGGAGCCAACTGACCAGAGCTCAGACCATACGCCCTTTTCAAGGGACTGTCAGGGAAAATATAATATTGTTTAGAACTCCTCCCCAGCCAGCTTTTATCTTATCTGGGAGGATGGGAAACTCGATAACAAGTTACAGTAAGAGCTGTTGAAGTTCCGGATTGAACAACAAACAGATACCACTGGCCTAATGAGGGACATGTCAGAGCCTACTCCTGAAACTGGATCCTTCAGTATCTCTGCACATGGTGCTTTAAGCTACATAAAGTTTAGTGAAGTTTGGTGACTAATTCTTTTCAAGCATTCAAAGCCAAATAAATGGGCTTTGGAAGCTGTGCTCCTGCACTAGAAAGGCAAGATACTTTGCACTGCATTTTAAGTAAGCATTTTTTTAGTATGGCTCAGCATATCCTGTATGCTCACTGACTCCATCACCTCAAGAGGAAGAGTTACACCAAGCATAGGTACTTGGAATATCACACCCTGTGATTTGCTAGGGCATGAACCATGAAGCTTTCTTGAAGCAAGGCTGTCACATGATTTATTGTGAAGATGTTTTAAAGACAAAAATCCTTAAAAGAGCACAATCAAATTATTTGTCTGCATGATAAAGAACAGCTCATCCTATTACATGTCATGGAAGCTAGACTACAGGATAATGAAGAAAGAACAGGAACTCAGTAATCATATTTTTCACTGGAAAAATGATGAATTGTGTAATTCTCAGGATGACTATGATGCAAACTCAGGGAAGTCAAAAGGAAGATTCTGCCTGGTTTAATTTCCCTGGGGTAGTAACATTTCTGTCTCCTGGAAGCTTAAACATTTTTTTATTACAATTGCGAAGTGCTGGTTTTACAAAGATTACTTCTAGTATTATTAACCAGTGTATTATTTTTGGATTTGGATTTGGAAAAAAAATTTAAATGAGCGTGATTTCACTGTTTTACAACTGAAGTGGCAACATTAACCTGGGTCTGGATACAAAGCAAATATTTCTACAATCCTACTCTTCCCACAGTAGCCACTCCGAAGAGAAAAAAATAACACATTGATGTCCTCAAAAGGCTTCTCAACATAAGGAAAAAATACAGTCTACAACTCAGAGAAAAGAATTCAGAGAACTTGAAGAGGATAGAGGTAAATCTTCTAACTCCTTTTGGACTGAGATGTTAACTCAGCTTAAAACAGCGGTTAATCTATACAGCCTCTGCAGGGCTCAGGATAACCTATACAGGAAAATCATAAACAGGCTTGCCTGCCTCACAGGAGTGCTGTGAGGCATTGTAAGCTACTGCTTGCAAAATATTTTATCTTCTTGATAAAAGTGCCACAGAATTGCAAAATATTATAATTTTGATCACACTACTAATAACTGTTTGGGCACATGGAGCTGACACTTAAGGACTTTTTCCTCCAAACAGTAGCACAAAATAATTGCTGCTGCTCTGAGCAACAGCAGGTAGCACTGAACAGAAACTCATTTTAACAGGCGTGCTGCTAAGCAACTGCAGGCAGGCTTTCAAGTAAGGGCTTTCCATACAGTGAAATCCTGCACTGCAACACACTTAACAAGGTTTTTTTTTTTTGCTCAGTACATCAGGTTGGATGATATCGTCCAAATTTACAGGACAGAGCAAAAAACTGTTCATGCAGTGCCTCAGGGAATACCAGGGTGTGTGCCAGCCTTCCAAGAAACGTTTTTGGGGGTGAGTGCTTGTGGGTGCAGGAAGGAATTTTGCAGGTAGACTAAGATGGCAACAATCAGGCTGATCTCCTAAGCTTTTTCTTCCAAAATTTTCTCTCAGGAATCACATTTGGAAGATTCAAGCCTGATTCTGTTCCTGTTTATACCAGTGAAATTCAGCTGACTTTGGACAGAACTGTTTCTGGATGCATTAGGGCCCAATGAAGACACATTAGTTATTTTCCCAAAGGTGATGGGCTGCTGCTATTCATTTGAGTTTGCAAGTCTGGTTCCTGCAGAGGGTCACTTCCTTGTCTGTAATGGTTACAAAGGCAAGAAGAACAGTTTCACTTTATTAAATCAAACAGTACATGAGAATCAAGGAACAGGCACTGAAAACAATTGGCATCTATCATTCATGTCTCCTCCCCACTCATATTGTTACTAGAAAGGACCAACTCAGGGGAAGACACATGTGGTAGCTGAATGCCTTCTCTTTCTGACATTTAACTAACTAGCTAAAAAAAATAGCCTTTGCTTTGAAAGTTCTTGGCATTTCTCATTACTGTGTCAAAAAAAAGGCAAGGAGTTTAGACTCAGTTACTCTGTTTTATAACATTATTTGCTAATCAGTGCAGGTACATTGATTTAACCAGCTTATCTGGCATAATTTCTGGTAATGCTACAAATAATATGAAGAATCCCTAAAGGTAAGTTTGAAGGTTAGGTAACTGATCATCCAATGTTGGAATCAATGTATAAGCTTGTTATAGTATTTATTTAACATAATCAAAATAGGGTAAACACTGTATTTTAGAACAAATATTCTTTTGAATTATTTCCCTCCCTCATTTTCATTAGAAAATCTAATTCCTTCCCTCCACTCTTTTGAAAAACACTTAACACTCACTGAAAAAAAAGCAAAAATAAAACAACCCATATCCACTCAGTTCTTAAAACTTACACAGTACATCAAGAAAGCACTTGCACAAAATTAAGACAAATTTTATCCAAGTGGAAGCCATGCTTGCACAGACATAAAAGTGAAACACATCTGAATAAGTCTACAGTATCACAGCACGGTTTTGCATTCCTGGACCTTACCTTTGAAGAAAGGGATGTAATGATGTCTGAATGTAGATGTAGGGCTTGGGTGTTGGGGCAGGGAGATGCAGCTACTGGTACCAAGACTCTGAGTACCAGCTGGGGGCAACAGAGAGTAAGTGAAAATAAACTATTTAGTTCACTTACTGAAAGCCACAAATTACAATGCCATCCTTTTTTTCAGGAACATTTTCCTCCTGATGCTTAGAAAATATATAGTTTATATTTAAGACTTCATCTTTCTTTTGTTATTGCTAAAAACATCACAGTGGCCATACGATGCGGTTGGCCAAGGGATATGGGCTTTCTGCAGACAGAGAGAGTATCACATAAAATGCTGATAATATAACGCATCAGAAAATATTCCAGAAATGGCACCACAAAAAGCATAGCTGCACTCGGGGGAAAATCTGCATATTCAAAAGCTGCAAGTGGGAATGATATATGCTCATAATGGGTCTAATGAAATGAAATGGAGAGAGCCTTGTCTCTGCTGGGAACTGTGCTACGAGTGGGTCCAGTTCTCACTGCTGTCAGTGCACACTGGTAGGATTTAGTTCACAATGTACCAGGGCACTCAAGTGCATGGCTAATTTAAGCATTTGAAGAAACATCCTCAAGTTATTTGAGCTCTGAAAGTTAGACATGTGATTAAGTGCTTTGAAAAACATTCTCAGAAGTAATCTTTGCTTTGTTGTAATAATGTCCAGATAAGATATTTTGGAGGATTAATGGCAATTATCAAAAGTGGCAATTATGGTGACTATCTTCTAAATTTTCAATGAAGCTGTAAAACATCAGAATTAATTAAGAATTTCTTTTGTCTTTCCTCCTTGCTTTAAGAGTGTGCAGCTAAGCTTAAGCATGACACAGCTGCCAGACCTTCAGCAGAGACTAATCTTTCCTCTCTTTAATAGATCTCAATTATTCAATTGAGATTTCATTTCCACTTTGTCAAAGACTTTATGTAGTACAAATATTCAATTCCTGTAAAAAATGTGTTACCCATAAAATTTTAATTTCCACTGGAAAGTTAAGAACTCCCAATTTTCCAAACTAGTTTATAATATGTCCCCAATGAAATTAAAAGACACCAAGAAAATAATACAAATGCCTTGAGTTTTCCACCCAAATGATGGAGCGAAGAAAAATGAGACTGAATTTTGAGCAATTTAGTTAATTATTTCTAAGGATAAAACTCTGTAAAATGCCCAAATACAAACGAGCCTTTGTATGAGGTCCCCATACAAAGATCAAAAGGGGGTGATCCCTCCTCTCCGTGCAACAAGAGCACCAGCATAGCAATAAGCATTGCTGTAAACTTCTCAACTAAAGTAACTTGGCCTTCAAAATCCAGCCATTAGAACCACTAGTCACTCCTCGAGCTCTTGCACTGTGGAGAGGAGACACAGACCACAACCCTGCGGTACAAGAAGGGATACAAAGTCACTCAATCCCCCTCTTGGCTTTGTGTGCATTCACTGCTCCATGCCACACCGTGAAAGAACTGTGGATTGAATGTGTAGCTTCAGGAATGATGGGACTAGGATTAAGTCCTTTAAACTGTTCTGTCTTCTGTTTACAGATGCATAAAGTCATTCTTTCTAGATACCTGTTTTCTTTTTCTTAGATGATCATTCCTGAAGCACTTGTTTCCTTTCTCCCCAGGGGACAATAAACAAATCACTGCAATGAATTGCTACTCCACCTTAAACCCCTGTCTACCCAAGTCTACCCTACAACATAAGACAAAGTAGTGGAAAAATCTAGAGAATAAATACGGCTACTTTTCAATTACCTGGTCTGCTGTAATGCTGAGGAGAATGTGAGGTTGGAGTGTAGCGACCGTAGCCCAGCGAGCCAGCAGAGCTAGGACTTGACGTCCTGTACTGTTTGAAAGATCTGTCATCTTGGTCACCCTGAGAGGAAGAGAGGAAATACCTGTCATTAGGGAAGATAATTCACTTATGAAACAGGCAGAATATGCCATTTTGCACATTTCTGTGCTGTGTAGATGGAAGTCAATGCTGTCATAATGCTCCATGCAATCCCAATGGAATGAGGCAGCTTTCAGCTGTAAGCACCTCCACTGCAATGTGACTCTAGGAGCTCTGCCAAGTATCAGAGAACAGTCATGTTCCCAGGAAAGTCAGCACATACATTAATTTAATGACAATATAATTTGAAAAGAACATAACACTGTACAAATGTTGTTTCCAGACAGTATAATTCCCTGAATATACACAGGTGGGTGGAAGATGGGATCAGGTTAGCGTGATAGTACTATGGTCACTTTGTACCCATATGAATGGACGCACAACAGTTACAGGCAACACAAAAACCAGCATTTGTTGGCTTCACTACATCACAAAACCAACTGTGTCTGCTGTACAAATTGCCCAGCATACCATATTACAACGTTACTAGCTAGGTAACTGATATAAACACTCATATACAGCATTAACACTGCAGCATTGTGCAAAGCAGGTTATACAACCCATTTCCCACTAAACCCTTGGCTTCAACCACTTAAAACCATGTACATCCATTCCAAACCCCTCACTCTCTACAGCTAGTTAAATTACAATTGCACTTTGCATGTAGTGTCTTCTTAACAGTAAAAGCATTACTAAGTGAATTAGATGGGGAAATGACTTTTTGTGAACTAGCTATAAAAGCAAATTCAAATTTCTTGTTTCTTTTAAGACAAGAATTGTCTTGAGTTAACTTCAAATTACAACAAATTGAGGTAACCTGCAGATGCTCCCTTATGGAAAGTCATACTCCAAAAAATGCATCATCCCTCCTATTCCAATAGGAGTGAGTGAAGACAGGCTATACCACAGCGTACCATTAGTCACTGGTCATGAATCTTGGGACATCTTTAGGCACCTGTGTCACTCCCACTGGATCATTCATCATTTAAACACACAGGAGATTCTACTTAGCTCCATCATCATCTCCCAGATTCCTATCAGGACAACATAATTATATCCATCCATTTGTCTTTAGAGGAATGCAGTTTCCCATTTGGCTTTTCTGGGATTACCCTCAACTCTATGGAGATGTGCAATGTTCTCCCATCATCAGTTTTTCTCCTCTGGCTCAAGTATGCTCCATTCCTTCCACCTCACCCCAGACTGCATTTTCAAAAATGGAAAATCAGTTCTCTATAGGGGTAAGTAGCATTACTGCTTCAATATCACTTTCAGAAGAAATTATACAAAAAAAGAGAGAACAATTGATGCCTTCCCAAGCATGCAGCATTCTGTAGGCGTTCTGCCACCAACCCCTCTATGCTCAGCTTGAGATGTTTCCCTCCTGAAGTATCTACATTATTTAAGATCCATTTTAACCCTTGTGAAGACAGCGAAGAGAGTTACAAGCAGTATTGCAATGTCTAGGAAGTCTTGTGGTGATATTTAAATACCATACAATGTTAGTTAACGGTCTATGATGTGTCCAATTGTACAATATAGTGGAGTTTTCCTCCAATAAAATTCCCTGCAACAAAACTGGTGACAAGTTTGCAGATGATGATGCCTGATCACCTGATCATAGACTCTTTAGAGAAAGATAGCAAGCATGGCAAAGCTGGATTACCTGAAGAAGTCACATAACACGAAACATGGCAGCACCAACCTCCATACCAGTGTCACTTCTGGAATTTAATAGTATGACTGTTTTCTAATGATAGCTAATTTAAAGGAAATTAAACAAAACGCCGAGATTTCATATTGATTATTTCAGACCTTACCTTTTGTACTTTGTGTCTCTGTAAGGAACAGTCAATCAAGTTCATTAAATCCAATATGAAATAAAGAAGATTTTTATTTTTAAGCTGTAAATTAAATTACATTTCTATTGGTTAACTTCTCTGTTTAACCAATGCTCATAGTGACAGTGATTTACAATCCTTATTGAAAATTCGTGACTCTCCACTATTACCAAAATTTTGCAAGACAGTGCTGTTAACATAAAATTAGGATAATGGAGAAAGTAGCCAGGTCTGTGATATGTAATTGATTTACTATCTGGGAAGCTTTGTGAAATGCTTTCACTGCTTCCAAGGTGATGCTTCTTGCAACAATGACCGGCTTTGATCATGAATGTACATCAAAATCCACAGACCCAGCAGGTATGTGCAAATGATTTCACAGTATGTCTGCACAAATAGTAAGGAGTTTAACTATTTGTGGAATAAAAAAATAAAAATAAAAAAGAGAAAGCTATGCCAAGCATTAATTTAAGTCAACTCATGCTGGCAGCTTTGAATGTAAACATAAATCATATTTCCCAATGTAATTTATTTAGTAGAGCTTGAAGAAGTGACCACAATACAACCTTTATTTTGGAAAGCAGAAACATGGATGACAGTGGAGATAGATGCATACAGATGACAATCCAGAAGCAGAGCATGTATTCAACACAAGTAACACTGTGAAAAACATAAATTAGAAAACCCCATGCACTGTAGAGGCAGGAGGCAAACCCCACATTTCACACGCTGCTGGTTATCAATATGACCAGATTTATGCATCACAAAATGGGTCAGAACAGGAGAACGAAGGCATTGGGGATTACCTCAGTAGGTGTTGGAGAGAGCAACTGAGGTGACTGCAAACAGCAACACACAACAAATTAGTGATACAAATTAATGCATGATGTTACTTGTGAGAAGAACTACTCTTAAAATACCAATATCCATGTATAACACGACACAGTTATGATAAACACCTGTCAATTAAGTTAGGGCAAGTTTTCTTTTTATTTTCTTTTAAAGAAGTAAATAAGGAATGTGATATAAAAAATTTCATATAAAGCTTTTGTTGATTTCTTTACTACAAAATCCTAGAGTCTGGTGAGGCCGGTACTGTACCACAGAGTACTGCCAGTAGGGAAATTCACATTTAATGCAACTGCCTGAGACTAGACACAAGCCCTAGTTAAATCTGCATTGAAGTACCTCAAAAAATCTGGACTAGAACTTTGTTGCTCAGAGATGGCTCTTTTAAGAGAAAGAAAAATACCTGTGCTATTTAGTTTTAGATTCAACATCATATAATTTGAAAATTTGCTATTCATTCATTTTCCTTTCAAAATTAAAGGCTAAACTTGGTTACTTGAGAAGAAATCTACTGAAACTATTGCAGCTGCAGGTGTAGCCAGGATATACACACGTACAAACTGGGGACAATAGGCTGGAGAACAGCCCCACGGAAATAGATCTGGGGGTTTGGGTTGATGGCAAGTTGAACATGAGTCAACAGCGTGCTCTGGCAGCCAAAAGGGCCAAGCATGTCCTGGGGTGCATCAAGCACAACATAGATGGTCGGTCAAGGGAGGTGACTGTCCCACTTTACATGTGTGCAGCCCCACCTTGAGTACTGTTTGCAGTTTCGGGTGCCTCAGTATAAGGACATCAGACTATTAGAGTGTGTCCAGAGGAGGGAGACCAAGATGGTGAAAGGTCTCAAGGGTAAGAGATACTAGGAGCGACTGAGGTCATTTGGCTTGCTCAGCTTTGAGAGGAGAAGGCTGAGGGGGGACCTCATCACAGTCTACAGCTTCCTCACAGGGTGCAGTGGAGGGGGAGGTGCTGATCTCCTCTCTCCGGTGACCAGTGACAGGACACAAGGAAATGGAATGAAACTGCGCCAGAGGAAGATGAGATTGGACATTAGGAAAAGGTTCTTCACCAAGAGGGTGGTCAGTCACTGGAACAGGGCCCCCAGGGAAGCAGTCATGGCACCAAGCCTGTCAGACTTCAAGGAGCATCTGGACAATGCTCTTGGTCTTATGGTTTAGTTTTAGATAGTCCTGTGAGGAGCAGGGACTTGATGATCCTCATGAGTACCTTTCAACTTGAGATATTCTATGATTTTTTTCCCCTGGCAATATCAAGGATGTAAATATCTGGAGCATCACAAAAATGTGCATGTTGGATTGCGAGCACAGCCCAAAATGCCATCCTTGTTTAGGCACCTAGAAACAAATGACTGGACCTCACTTTTTTTATTTTTTAACACTGAGGTCTTGCTGACACAAATGCCTACATCAGCACAGACCTACCTGAGACAGCATTAAATTGGTGGTGCAAACAGTCTAGATGTCTCCTACAGCCCCAGGGGAAAAGGCTCCCATTCATGATGTGGTCACTTTTATCTTCTGTTAAATTATACATGTACTGAAATAGGCAATGACTCCAGTTGTCCCAATAAACCCCTCCTGTCATGGTCTAACCACTGAGCTACCCACTAAAAGCAGGTGACAGTAGCAATATCCTCTTTGCTGTGATTTTATTTCTTTGTTTGGTCTTTTTAGAGCGTAATTGCAACTACCTTCTACTCCACTTCTTAAAGTGCGAAGCTGAAGTTCCCTCAGTTCACAGCCACTAAGTGTCATCAAAGGCTGGGCTGCCACCAAGACAGGTAGTTTCACAGTTGTCCTGCCCGTGGGATTCCCAGCTTTCGAGTGATGGAATGGAGTCAGATCACAACAAGGGTTCAGAAGAAACCTAAGCCCTACCACAGCCACATGGACACTTGCTCTGGCAGAGAGGAGAAGCAGCAAGTGGACAAACTGATACTGAGGGCAGGCAGGGGGAAACTCCCTCTAGCAGCAGCATAGATTTATGCTGGGTGTCATGGTTTTGTAACCATCACCTTGGAGAGGGTGCAATGAGAGAGTCCTCACAGGAGCTGGGTAGAAGGCTGTTTAGTCTATAAACCTCTGCCCAGTCTAGATGTCACCTCTGCCAAGTCTAGATGTTAATGGGTAGTTGAGGAGTGCCACAGCACCCACAAATGTTGACGTAGAAAGGAGTCCACAGGTTCAGGGCTAGGAAGCCCTGCAAGTCTGCAAGATCTAACATATGTGCTGAACTTTACCTGACAGTAGGTACTGAGTACTCTAGCACTGAGATCACAGAATCACAGAATGTTAGGGGTTGGAAGGGACCTCGTAAAAGATGTACGTGATAGCAGGATTTGGGCTATTTTAAACAGTATGGCTATTGTTTATAGCGTTTATTTCTACCCATTTACTTACACCTATAGAGGACAATGCAGACTTCCATGCTAGCCATACATATCTTGATAATATACCTAGTATATAGAAGAGGTTTGATTTGTAAAAAGTATCTAAAATTATAAAAGAAATCAGAAATTCAAACAAAAGGCAGATATGGTTAGGGAAGAAAAACTAACTTGCATGACAGGAGTTATATACAAAAACCAAAATAAGTATTAGTAAGATTACATTAAATCAGATGTCATTAGCACAAACTGCATAATATTAGCTCTGCATATGAATAGGTTGAAATGCATGCATGACATGAGGATGAACTTTAGTAAGGGACAGTTGAAAGAAATTTGTGCATAGGAAAGTCATACCATTGTTGTGTAACCAAAATAACATGGTACATTAAAAAAAAAAAAAAAAAAGGCATTGAAGACATTTGGCTTCGCTTCTGATTTTTGCATTATAATTAGCAATGGCTCCTGTTTCCTACCACATGCATGCAGAACTCCTCTCGTTGGAAACATATTTTAATTACATGTCATCTGTTTAAAAAATGGTCACAGAAAGCAATTCTTTAATTTCCACAAACTAAAAAGTGAAATGAACGCCTCATCTTTTGGATGGCTAAAATGCCCTGTGAATGAATGGATGACATGATTCAATTAACTGAAGTTGTATTTTGTTTTTACATTATGCACGTGTTTAAGAGTGTTCAGCAGCATGTTTAATGATCCACATAAAATCTCAAATTCATAGTAAAAAAAATACCCATGTTTCAGTACCTCCCCGTAACTATGCCTGTCATCTGAAGAGTAACTGATATATGGAGAATAGGAGATCATATCTGGGCGGTCAATGTTATAGATGGCTTTATTTTTAGGAAGAGCAGCCAAATCCCTGTAGTCAAGAATTTCATCTCCAAGCTTTGCCTAAGAAAAGGAGGAAAGAAAGCAGTGAGAATAAGAAAGAATATGATCAAGATGCAACCAGAAAAGGGCAGATATGTTTAGGCAGAAAAGTAATAATCACAGCAGCAAATCACTTCTTCTCTTTTACTATACAATGCTAAATATTACCACTGTCTTCTTTTTATATACTGGTGCTTTCTACTTTCCTTTGTCACTGGCTAATAGGAGTAGTATAGCATCATTCCAGTTCCCTTAGTTATATCTCGCTTACTGCTAACTGCACAAAGAGATATGGGCAACAGATATTGTTGTCTTTTTCATGCAAAATGCCCTTCAATTTAATGTGGTTTTGGAGCACAGGGGTTCCCTTACCATAAGCAGTAGTGAATAACAAAATACATATTTCCAACATATACTCTCCAGATGCTGAAAAACATTAGTCAGGTCTTTAATTTTTCCCATTCAGCAGTGTCCCACAGCTTCACCTCCTTTCCTGACTATTTCTAAATACCCCTTAATTATGGGTCACAAACCAGCAGATGATGGATTTGCACCATGGTGGATTAGTTGGAAGATCACAGATTCTTTCAGAACTTTGCAAAGTTCAGACTCTTTCATGAGACTCACGTAACCAACAGAGGGAAGAGCTGTGTCGCTCCCTATTCTCCTCTTGCTACACTTATTCCAAAAGTATTACCAAATGCCACATTTGCACAGATTGTCCTTATCAGTAACTTTCACTAATCCAGCACGCACTGCCTTGTAGATAGTACAAGCTGGTCACAGTGAGAGTGGAGAAATGGGCAACATAATTGTCTCATTCCTGGTTCAGGCTTTGCAGAATGATGTTGTCTTTGTTGGCAACAAAATGAATAAACTACACTGTTCTCTGTAAATCTCAGTATGATCAGCTATAAAACTGTAATAATGTTTTCTACATGCAAAAATATGAAAGTATCCAGGATTAATGTGTGCAGTGATTATATTTTTTTCTCAGAATGAACTAAGAAAAGTTCAATAGATTTTCCAAGGAAGTTTTTGATTAGGTTAAACATACAGGAAAAATTTAGTATGACAACTTTCATTTATCCCTTTTTCTAAAACAATGTATGAATTTGTGCAAACATAAGCAACAAGGAAAGGAGGAAGATTCCTCTTAACTAAGAAAATGGAACAAAGCTGCCATAACCACCACATATTCTCATTCTCAAAACTAATGAAAAAACATGTTTTAGTCAAATATGTGATTCTTCAGTGTTCTATAGCTCTCATCTTCCTTGCAGCTACTTTAAGAAGCTAAAGAGCAATGTAATAGCCCTTTAATGAAAATAAATTCCTCCCTACTGAGAAGCCAGTGGCAAGCTCTGATGCAGGGACAGGTCATGCAAAGATAAGGAGGAGTCTGTCCATCAGGTCTCTTTCAGGAAGACTTTGGGCAGCATTGTATCTACAAGAAAGGCCAAGGAGGCTGTGATAATTTCCTTTTTAAGGTATACAGGGTTATGGAGATTATTCTAGTGAAAACAAAGAAGTTAAGAATTGGGAATATTTAAATGTGACTTACAGTAATTTTAGCCCCTATTTCTTTATGTAGAAGTGCAACTTGAGATCCTCCCACTAGACTTCAGAACTGCCAGGAGTAAAACTTACCTAGTTACGTAATCCCTTTCAGTTTAAATATCAAAATGTAAGCAAATTTGAATGAAAAAACACCTTAGAGACACAGTTGCTTTCTAAACACTCAATTCTACAAACATTCAGCCTGCATTGTTTTTTATTTTATTTGTTTCCCCTACTTTCAAATATGTGACTGGAATTCAAATATGCTAGGGAAGGCTCAAATTACAGCTAAAAGGCTTTAAGCCATTTCTTCAATAATCTGGTATTTTGGATTCTGTTGAAACGATGCTCTAAGTTCAGAGTATCTATTTCATTTGGAATATGTAATTTTATGATTGCGTAATTGCAAGTACAATCTTGTATAAAAATATAACTTGATTTCTATTCGTAGTATGAGAACATACAACACAGCTATGTAACCTAACCTAAATCTTCCAAATAGATCTATCTTTGAAGGGAGCTCCTAATTATCTCTTTATAAAATTTAGCTAAGTATAAAGAACTTTCATTTAAACCTTATTTAATGCCATAATTTAGAAATTAATTGATTTTTTAAGTGGTATATGGGGACTCCTGAGGGGATGTCTGCACTGGGGTAAATTTCAGTCTAGATATAATCCAGCCATTACTAAGGTTAATGAAAAGATGCCCATTAACTTCAAAGGGCATTGGCCTATGCCTTCTCTCAGTGCAAGAACACAGTACAGCCTGATATCAACAGAAGAAGAAAAGAAGTACAGCTTTAGTAAACAGTCTGTATGAATCACATTCAAGTTTAGTCAAAACACAGTTTATTTACCTTTCCCTAGCTCAACCATGACCCAGGAACACATCTGCCATGGGATAGCATGTTCAGAATGATTGTGTTGCTATGACTTGATGCCTTTGAAAGTATGAACACCACAAATTTATGGTTCCTAAACTTTAAGCATTTTCTCTTAATTCTCTTTTGTCCAACACAATACTTTACAGAGCTCACCAGTTATTACGGTACAGTTTCACTACTGGTTTTAATGACCTGCTGAAAGCAGCTGTCCCATGTGCACCTTCCCACTCTGCTCTGCCTCCTACGTTAGCAGTGGAGACTTGTAGATGGCTGAGCCTTTTTCTGCCTCTTTGGTTGGCTGGAGGTTTATCCTGGGTTATTTTTTAGCTGAATATGCTCTCAAATCTGACTGATCATACCTCTGTAAATACTAATACTAGAATCAAAGAGAAGATGGGAAGACATGGCCGGAGAGAGACAGGGCCACACGTGACCTTCCTTTCAGTGGCAGCATGAATTTAGGTTTGGTAAAACCAATCACGATGGCACTCAAGAAAAATCTTGAGCATATCTGTATGTCATGACACTCCTCTAACAGAAAACAGAAGCAAAAGATAGTCAAAGAATCATTTTGATAATAGAGAAGTCCAATAACATGTTTTTAATTCTTTTTACTTTCCTGGTCATGAAAGCCAAGATAGGATTTAATCAATCTCACAGCTTTGACAATTAAGCAGTCACAGAGATAAGACAGATATATCAAGAACTTGCATGCCTCTGGGGAATCTTTTTTCCTAATTGACTCATATTTGCTAGAGAACTTTATTCTTTCACAGTCCCAGCTGCCTCTAAAGCATATTACAGTAACAAACATTACAGTTGTGTGCTGATTTAAATGATACCCTTTGAAAAAAATAGGAAAAGGGAATGGAGGTTTATCCTTGACTTTTAAAAGCCTGTGAAACATATTTAAATCTGTAATCACAAACATCAAGAAAAACAGTACCATTCAACAGTTAGATAAATGTCACTAAAAACATACAAATCTTAAAAGAACGCTCATGCTTATGAAAACAATAAAGTGGTATATGGCTGGAGAGATAGAAACCATATGGCCAAAGAAAGTGCTTACATGGTAATAGGTTCCTAGTACAATTAAATGTCTTCACAGGAGTCCAGGCAATGATTTTTTTTACTAGGAATATACCACTGGTATCCACCAGCATGGAGCACTACTGGAAAAACTCAGAAACACTGATGAGCATTTAGATAAGGGGCAGTTCCTCCACTTCTAGTTCAGTCTTACGCAGATGAAGGATATATTGTGTTCAAAATAATTTTTACTTGAAGAAAAAAGACAAGTTTGGCTCCAAGGCACTCTTTTGCTTGTCTCAATGTAGTAGATAAAAGCCCTTAATCTTTGTATAATAACCTCTCCAGCAGTCAATTGCATCTCCAGCAATTTCCTCTGCACATGTTCCTATCCGAGGAGAAAGACCTGACTAACGAAGGGATACCTGGACAGGACCAAGAACAGCCCTGGGAATGCTGAAGCTCTCCAAGAGATGTTTGCATGGAACATGCCACACTTGTGGATACTGGCAGTAGCCTTGAGAATCTAGACATGAACTTTAGCTACAGCAATTATGACAAGCAAGGTATACCTGGTATTGAAAAAAAATACCCAGTATAAGCTTTTATCATACTTGTTATTTTTAAGTCTCTCTATGAGCTTCCCAGAGCTAGCACGTCTCAGACCATAAACACATCAAAGGTCCTCTGAGGTTAGGGACTGGTGTTTGTCAAGGCCCGAGCCCTGCAATCACACACATGAATGTTTTCATAAGCAATCAGATGCAGGCTCAAGAGCTCGATTTAGACAAGTTGTGTTCAAATCTAAGCTTGTAATCTACCTGTGGGCTGTACTGTTTACTTAAACTTTTCTTTTTAGAAAGCACTATGGTATTTCCCATGCTTTGGTATAAGCCAGCTTTAGTGGTAATGTAAGTGCTATAAATACACCACAAAAAATAATAGGAAGTTGCCAGAATTCTGTTATGATTAATGCAGCACTCAAACATTTTAAATGTGAGAAAGTAAATTCTGTTTTAGAGGAATCACCAGCTGCAGTGGTTTGGAGGCACTAGCTTTCCACACAATGTGCTAAACTGTAGGAGGAAGCTTGGGGTTTTCCTCATCCCCTAGAACAAATTTCACCGTGAAATACTCACATAGATCACACGGCTTGGGGAACCTGACGTACTTGAAGCAGGTACAGAAATAATACTCTCAGATGAAGTCCTTGTTTCCTATGGCAGGAGAAGAGAAGTGAAACATAAGAAATAGAGGAAAGGGAGAGAAAATATAACTGTTACTTCAAAAAGAGTGTGCAAGACATTTCATTTAATTTAATGTTTACCACTCAAAAATGGCATATTACAATGAGCTCAAAACATATAGGCATACCAAAGAGTTAAAAATAAAAGAACACCTTTAGTCAACCAAATTGATCTTTGGACATGCAAAAATGATTTTACATATGACTTTCTTTTGCCCTCCTTTCATAACAAAACAGCCTGGAGCACTTCTGGGCTGCCAGGACAGACAGCCTTTGGGCACTATCAGGGGACAGTCAAGTTACAGCAGCATTGAGTCTGGGATCACAAGATGATATGGTGGCAGCATTTTTACTCTAAGGTTATACCATCAAACCAGTCTACATTGCTTCTGGAATGTGTCATACTACCATGCCATTCAGACATAGCAAACAGCATGGCATCCTGCTGAGCATCCTGAATCAGACACCCAATGGGTTAGCTTTCCCCTCTCCAATTGTAACACTAACAGATTAGTTCTAATACTCAACTGGTTTTGCTCTGGTTTCAATAATTCTGGCATTCAGAGGGACAGACTTTTTTTTTTTTTTGTGTGTGTATTCCTTTATGATGAAAAATATGGTTTCTTTTAAATAACAAAGGGTTGTGAGACACAGTATCAACCATGAGTGAACAGACTTGACATCCATAATTAAAGTTTAAACAAATGTTACCATAAAATCAATGGGTTTATATCCTCTTTTATCCAGATATTTTAATTCATCATAAAATATTATTTCCTATCTATCCTAACCTGTCCCTGATTGCAAAAAGTACAGATTTGTCCATGCGCTCAGAATGACCATCATTAACTGTCTCACCAAAGGCTGACACTCCTCACCTGGAGGCTGCAACTGTTCAAACCCTTAAAAAGGATTTTAGCATTACTAAGCTGTCAGGTCAAGGTAGCATCCTTCCTACTATTCCAGTTTTTCCTTGAAGTATTTGCTACCTTTTAGAAGCAATACGTGAATATATCTGTACTGTACTGAGTTAGCAAAGCAAACAAACTCAATGATCACAACTATCCTTCCACTGACCTTCTTTAGCCCAAATAGTCCTATGGTTTTCTCTGAGATTGTATGTGGAGATACTTACCCATATAAAAAAGATTCAGTTTAATCGTATTGGCATGTCTGTCTGGAATTTTGGAATTTTCTCCCTCTCATTTTCAGTTGTCTCACACTGAGGCTCTGGACAAGCTCAGAAGGTCCAAGGGGACAAGCCAAACACCAGAATGGAAATAAGAGTATTCTCTGAGAAATACTTGTAGCTGCCATTGAGATGATCATTCAACGTGGACAGTGTAAGTGCACTGCTCTTCTTCATAGTTAAAGCACAATGCAATTTCCCAGCACTTGTGTAAATGACATGGAAATGTCATCAACGTACTGATGTCAGCTGCAAACCATACTTCTTTTTCAGGATGTCCCTACAGGAGGTCCAGTGCAGCAGAGAAAAAAACCCTGAAGAAAACTGCACTATTTCAATGTTCTAAACCTTATTAAAGTCAAATTACAGTTTTGGATAAACCTCAGGATTCTCTAGATAAAGCTTCACAGCTTCTTTCTGTGTCATGTGCGTCAGTGGAGTGTGTTTTAAGATCACACAGTATACCATGACCTTAAAATGCATAATATACCTGGCTGAATGTATTTAATAACTCTTAATAAATTCCTGGAGTTCTTTCAGTGTCTTTTCTCAACTTAGAGGTGCCACCTTGTTTTTAAGAACTACAATTCATTAAAATTGCTAACTCTTGCAATCAAAATGTAGAGTCTTTTCTTTCCAGTATACTTCTGCAGATTGCTTCCATGCTTTCTTATGCTATTTAGTGACTCCAACAAATTGTCCCACTTCTCCTCCTGGTGATTAAACCCTGCTTATTCCACAACTCACACATGATCTTTATTCTCTGCATGATCCATTACCCCTTTTAGCATCCCCAGTCCATGCCTGCTGCAAATAATCTCCTAGCTTTTGCAATAAAAACTCACATCTCAGTTGACTCCACTGTTTCTTTTCATTTTTTTTCTCCATACTACACATTTTTATTCCCCCTCAACCTATCACTTTTTCCTTTATGCCTTTTGAGAGTCCTTATCCTTTCTCTTGCTGCTTTGATTTCTTCTTTCTTTTTCCGTTTCATCTCTTCTGCTTACAATCTCACTCTCACATGATTTTTCTTTGTGCTGTCACTCTCTTTCACAACTTCTTTTTCCCTTCCACTCCATCTCCAAAGTTTTGGAGTGTGCTGCCACTTACTCCTGCATTTGTCACCTACTTTAATTACATGCTGTGCAAATATTTATATAAATATATAGAAAGATAACTTTTAAAAACAACAAACTGCAAAGTTTGACCAGAAACTTTCTCAACTAGTATATCCCATTCCCAACTTTAGAAGCTATGTTGAAAAGTCCATAACTACTCTCTTTAAAATGTCATCCATTCTTCATGGTTTATTTTTTCAATAATGAGCATAAACACCAAAAAAAGGGAAAGGAAAAATTACTGGATTTGGAAAAATTCTTTGAGCTCCTTTCTGTTTTTTTCCTACTCAGGCAAAACTTCCACTGACTTTCAGATACAGATGTCTTCCTCTCTGCTGGGGAAGGGGCAGACTCCCAGAGCTCAGAGAAATGCATTAGCCTTTACACAGCATTTACAAGTTCACTTTCTTTGCCTTCGTGAGGAAAAGGTAGCAAGCAGAAACCCAGTACAACTTTGTCCACTGCTCTTCTTTGAAGGAGGGAAAAAAAAAACCCAACCTACTACATTTTAAATAAATTACATGAGGTTTTAGCTTTGTAATTTCAGTTACTCAGAATAAAATCCTTATGAAGCCTGAAATACTGCTTAATTAGGCTGATACATTAGCACTTATTATTTTGACAATTTTAAATGCGTATGTATTTAACAATATATTTTATACTGAAACACTACTTATTTGATGTTCAGAGCTCGCCATGAAGAATACCAGAGCAATCACTTCTCAGACACATGGTTACAAAAAATACAGCCAAGATCTTTCAGGGTAAAGCCCAAACCAGTTTCTTTTCAAAACTGTAATTTAGTCAAAGTTGCACTTGCTAACACACCAGCTTTGTAAATACCCTTTTTATAGCTCTGACCGCTGTTCTGACTTGTCCCATGTGCCTTCCGTCCAAGTCTTGATGAATCAAAGCAGAGCTTTTTCAAACAAGGATACCAAGGGTACCACTTGGAGCATCAGAGAACATCAGAACTGAAAAACTCCATACTTGGCCTCCGCATTAAAAGAGATAGATGCATCTCACTCCCACCACTTCAGAGAGATCATTTCCCCAGCCACAGATTAATTCTTCATTTCCTAGGGGCAGCTTATTCATCTGCTAACCTTGTAATTATCAAAATTGCCAGAACTCCTCCCTTTTCCCCTTGCACACAGATAGATGCACAAATCATCCAACTTAAAGAGGTACTTAAAGCCAGAGATTAAATTAAGTAAGGAATGGCTTGCCAACATTTTACAAATAAATAATAAATAAAGAATTCCAAGGAGATATTTTTTTATAAAAACAAATAGAATGAAAGTCCTCCAATCTTTTAAGTGCAAAGACACATAAAAAGAGAAGAGGTCATGCACTGATCACATCATAATCAGACAGAGGTTAAAAATTAACTTTTTTTTCTTATTCCTATTTTCACATTTTTCCTTATTCAGCTTATACATAGAACTCTTAGGTCAGCATTCTCCTGGTGTTGTAGCTTTAATCACTAAGTAAAAGCAGAATATTTATATTACCTTATTACATTACATTATCTTACTAGAATTCTGTCATTTAAAATTATAGTAGTAAAAAATTCCAAATCCTTCCCTCCATGCCTGCTGCAAAAAAAGGGCTAGAGAATAGTAAGACAATGGAATAACACTGGGTAAAAATAAAGTATTTTTACCTTGTTTTTTTCTTCAGCCTTTGCAGCCTGTCTACAAACTGGATGCCAAATGGATGTACCTAGAAAGAAAATTTAGAGTTCTGCTTAATTCAGTTCCCCAATAAGAACCTTAAAATGTCTTAAATAAGAACCTTATTAAACCTTCCTATAAGGTTTTATAAGACACAGCATACTGATTTATTCCACTGCAGTCACTATTTCATGGATAAATTCAAAGCTAAAACTGACAACATCTCAATATAATTTTAAAGACTAGGTGCCCTTCAGAAAGCTATGTGTACTTCAGTATGTGAGATCAACATCAAAACCTAAGAAGTGTGATATGGGATCTCTTGAGCTCCTCCAGCCCAACCTCCTGCTGAGAGCAGGTCCCACAGCTCAGGGCTGTTTTCAGTTGGGTTCTGCACATCTCCGAGGATGGGGATCCCACAGCATCTTTGGGCAACCTGTCCCACTCTCATGGTAATTTTTTTTTTTTTCCTTTTATGTAGTGAGAACATCCTGTACTCTTATTTTACATAATCTTGTAATAGTTTGGCCCAGTTCCTACTAAGTAGCACACTGGGATGGGATAGAATGGAATAGCATTGTGGCATTTAACACTAGCTGAAAACCCAGTCTTTCTTTCTGAATTATTCACTGCACTGACCTTGCACTTCCTACATGTTTGTCTCTGTTAAGTAAAATACTAAGGAAACACATTAATTCAGGGGAATATCTATCCCAGAGGAAGCAGAAAATACAGAATGAACCAATTCTCTACTGCATAGAATCATAGAATAGTTTTGGTTAGAAAAGACATGTAAGTATTGAAGAAAGGATCATGAACTCCAGAGATAAAAGTAACCAGAAGTATGAGAAATAAATTTAATAGTTTTGCATGAGTAACAAAGAAAAGAAAAACCTTTTTAAAAGTTGAACACAATATTCAATAGTCAGTGTTCAATGGAAGTGGAATGTGTGTAACTATATTAAAAAAAATTACTTGTAAATTTTAATAGTAAAAAGGAATCTTTACATTTATGCCAGTCTGAGCTCAGACAAGCCACAAGCTAAAGCTCTGCACAGGTAAATAATGTGAGTGCACTGCAACTTCTGTCTGACTAAATGGGAAATTGAGAACCTTTGTGTTATAAATATTTAATGTTTATACTGGGTGGAGAGCACCAAGAAGATTTATTCTAAATGCTTTGTTTTCACAGCAGTTTGATAGTTTTCTAACCAGTAGATTTTGGAAACAAGATAGAAACAGAAAGTCTTATTTCCCAGAAGACAGATGGAGATCATTAGAATTTATTTCACAAAAATAACCCAGATGAACCCAGACTCAAGCAGTAAAAGACTAAGTACAGACTGGATAAATTATGTTTACAAAATTACTGAATTTTTTGAGGGGGATCAAACCACTAAAAAAAAAAAAAAAATCTTTATAGGACCCTTAAATTCAATGCTAATTTATGTTCCAAATATGAGTGGGTATGAACTTGCCCACTGAAAGAGTTTGTCCCAATTGCTGCATAAGTTGATGTAAATCTTCCCAATGGTTTTAAGTAGTACTCAGAACAATTTTTTTGAATGACTTACTCCTGTCTGTGGTCACACAAAACCACCTGGAAAGCTTTTTGATACTGAAGAAAAAGTATCCTTTCACCCAATAACCACCTGCTGGATGAGACCACTGAAGACTCAATTTCTGCTAAGGAACATGCAACACCTAAAGGAACTTTACATTAATTAAGAGGATGTAAAACAAGTTAGAAAACCCTGGGGTATGAAATTTTTTACTATCTAACACATCAGGTCAAGCAGTTCAAAAACCTAATCACAGATCTTTCATGATAACACCAGTTTCTAATGAGAACTACTTTTCATGTAAAGACGAAAAGTGTATGATTGAAAGCTGGTATGAATTTTTCACGCATCAGAAAATAAAGTGAATAAGGTGGGTCCAAATTAACCAGACCTGAGCATACTTTGTGATTATCTGAATTAAACAAAACCTAACAAATATCCGCCTTTTTAATAAACCAAAATGAAAACAAAGACTCACTACAACCCAGCTTCAGAGGGTTTGAAATCTAGAAACCAATCTGTAGTTCAATGTCTTTTTTTAAAGCATTGATTTCCTAGGGGATTTTAGTACCACTAAGCTACTTTTGCAATTGGAAGAACCACAGCATTTTCTGGCTCCTGAGGGAGAATCCATGAGCACAGACAAGGATCATTATGTCCTTTAATGAGCTAGTTCTTGTTGTAAGCCAAAGCGACAATAAAATTGTCATTTTGAATAACATACTAAATTATAATTAGATCTTACTGAGACCACTATTGTGTTTTAAATAAAGTCTAACTTTTCCAGCTTAATGAATGATTTCAAAGTACACTTCTAGAAAACTGTGGACAATTGCAAAGTTATAATACAGATCTGGGTAAGCATGTGATTTTAGGATAACACACAGGCCTTGCAGTTCCCACATCCTACTGACTTTCTCTTTTCTGTTTTTCTTTGAAAAGATACTGCCAGTCAAAGACATAAGCAAAAGTCTTCATTTTCTGCGACTCCGTATTTATTTAACTGTGTAGACATTGTTTTTTCTGATCAGTTAAGTACAGTTAAAAGTTGCTACATATGAAATAGAGATTTTACATCATATCTACCTTAAATATTTTTTTTTCCATTGAATAAATCATTGTGTAATTCCTTGTTTATTACCGCTGAAATTCCCTGATAAGAAACACTTAATTTCTCCTCTGCAAGCTTTTGGCTGTGTAAGGTATAGGCATGTTGTGTGGTAAGGGCTTCAGCTCCACGGCATCCTCTTCTCCACCCTCTGAGGGCACTTAGGTCTGATTGAGGGGAATTCAGGTAAGGACCTTCAGATTTTCTCCTTGTACCCAAATGGGCAATGGATACAGACTAAGGACTGCAACAGCAGCTTTAGGGAACCTGCTGTCCTATATGCATGTTAACTTTCATCTGCACTATTTGTCACTGCAGAAAAATCGTATTTTTTCAGTAAATGGGAAATTTTATAATCTACTTCCATCTGCAGGACATAACTCCTACCATTCATTCTTTCTGTATTGGATTTGAACTGAGAGAGAAGTAACAGTGAGTAAGAAGCAACAAGGGTTTTGTTTTGCTTTTCTTTAGCCTAAACACTGCATTCTTCATGTTCTTTGGCAGTTACGAAGTGAGAGAATGGGCAAAATAGCTCAGCCATGCCAGCAGGTATGGACAAGAGGGCCATGCTGCCAAGCATAACTGGTTTTAGGGGTTTTTTTGTTTGTTTGTTTTTACCTTGAAGATACATTTCTTCTCCTTCTGCAAACATCTGACTGCACCTGACACATCGTGCACACGTTGGGTGATAATGTTTTTCTCCTGCCTGTTTGGGAAAAAAGGTATAGATGATTAAGTACACTGATCAATTTAGCAGCTTCATTATGAGAAGTTTTTCTTTAACCCTCTAGAATATGACTAATTAGAAGAAATTAGTTAATGTCAATTAGTTCAACAATCTCCTACAACCACTATGCTTATTTTTGATTATAGATAATCCATTATTTAAAATGTAATTATGGTCTTATCTACACAAAAAAGTTAACATGCAATAGTTAAGTCTCTGAATTTACAAAATGGAAACAATTCTATATAGCAAACACATCTTCCCTGTAGATAACCATACTGTGCACCAAGTGCAAGGTAGCTTAGGGCTCACCTGTGGAAGGAAGTTGGGAGGTCATAACCTTGAGCATGCATTTGCAATTCATTGTAGGTTCTTCATGATCCCACTGAACATGTACTCTTAACATACAGCAAGAACCATCTTGTTCAAGGAATGTTTGTATCTGCTTTGAAAGTGACTTGTAGGTAACGGGTACTAAAGGGTTTCCATGAGGACTGTGTGTGCTGTGCTTATAGGACGCAAGTTCAGAGTTGCCACTTGCGGGTACTGTGCACTAAAGCCCCCACATGGACAAGCCAGGAGCTTTGGCAATTGTTCTGAGATTAATCCTCATAATTCATTACCACCATTTTCACTGATTGGAATGAGAACAGCCCTAAATTTGCTCAGAACAGCTTAATAACTCAGCAGTTTTCATAAATTTAAATTTCCAGTTACCATATAACCCCATTAATTTGAACTGTTGCACCACTGAACTCAGTGTCAACATCAATGTGTAACACAGGCAAGATGAACATCAATGTGTAACACAGGCAACAGTGAAATTAACCTCAAATGGCTACCAGAAAAGCTAAGATTCTTGGATCACAGGATTTGTGTAGGACTCAATTTTGGTAGCTGGGCCAAAATTCAATTCTATGGCCACCTATGGGCAAACTTGTTTGCTCTGGTTCCCACAGGCAAGGACAACAGCACCACAAGGCCATGTCGGCTTGAGCCAGTGACAAAAACAGCATTCAGGGAGTTGGGCTCTTCTGAGTGAAAAACATGGGCCAGCCTCTCCAAACTGCACTCCTACCCCACTTTTCAGATGACACTGACAAAACAGAGTTCAACAGCCCCAAGCCAGATTTTGTGCATGCTCCCAGCACTCCTCACTCTTCAAAATCCCTACAGAACTGAAAGGCAAATCTTGGCATCTCCTTCATCCTCTGACTCCATGTTCTGTAATACTCATGGTTTAAGTGGCTTAAGGTCAATGCCACTTCCATTATGAACAAAAGCCAGGAGACCACGTAACTCTAAAGATTAGAGCTAAGTGAAAATAAATTTACCTTATAGTTAAGCTAAGTCTGACTTCAATAGAAGTTCTCCTGGAGATCAAAATAAGCAAATTTTGATCCATGTAGGATGTCTCATAATCTGTTTATCTGGAAAAGGCTGAAAGGGCATTGTATATTATCTTTAAGAAATTAGTATCAAGTATTGCCCCACCATCTTCAGCATGTAAATATGCTTTCACAGCATTGCACTGTAAATCCTCCTTCTATTATTCTGGAAATTTAACACTGTTACTACATGGATGACTTGCCTTACTCTTTTTCATTGACTGAATGTCAAAGTCTTCAGAGGTATTTATACTAAAGAACATAACCCGTGTCTGGGGGCTATTTTGCCATTCACAATATCAAATACAGGAGTGTGATAAATTTAGGTTAAAGATTCTCTGATTTTACATCATCAGTATTAACTTGGCTCACCCCTGAAAACCTGTTGCTATATTTTAAATGGGCAATGCGGAAGAGCAACACATCACATCAGAATTGCCATTTTGAAAACAGCTTTTTTTCCAGTTCACTCTTCTTTTTATGGTGTCATTTGTGCAGACTGCTGGGTGATTTCTGCAATTTAAGACACGGAAGATGGTTACTACTAGCTGTGTCGACACTAAGTATCAGACTGTGAAGTATCAGTACCAGGTTTAAACCTCAGGTTTAAAATTATTTGACTGAGTACTGCTGTTTAGGCACAGAAGGTTATTTAACCACCATGAGAAAATATAAATTGGGAACATCAAGCTGAAAAGACATATCATTTCCTTTGGAAGATTTGTACTGCACAAGCATTGCTAATGCAATGCATAGACTCAATAATTCAATTGATTTAGCAGAGCTGATACAATTCCCAGGCTAACACTCTCTAAGGGAATTCAATTATTCCTTTGCTAAAATAAACTGTCAGAACACATTCTCAGATAACCTGGATGCATCACAGAATAAAATCTATTTCCCTAAATTTAACAGCACAACCAAATACATAATCTTAATTCACTCTGTAGAGTAAGTAATATCAACTAGCTGTAGAATGGCACGAAGAGATCTCTTTTTGTAAGTTAGATACAATTATAACAAGAAAATCATGGGGAAAAGTTGTTGTGGTCCTTTTGTTGATGCTCACAATAGCAAAACTCCAATGGATTTTGCATAATTACCTCTGAATTACAATGACATACTCAAACTCTTCATATAACTTTAAGTGCTGACAGACTTCTTTTTTCCCTCTTTTAAATTTTTTGTTATGATGTCGCTCTTATAACCAAAGCACAGAAGAAAAGACATGGCAGACTCTTCATCACTTTAAGTATTTATAACAGAACACATAATCTTTCTAAAGGAAAGGTGATAGCTGAATCTGAGGTTAGGGACTTGATGCAGGACTTAACTAATAATATTCCCTGGTATGTTTAGATATATGAATATAATATTATATTATATTATTATTATTATTATTCCCTGGCCTGATTAGATACCACAAATTATATTCAAACCTAGGACCTGGGTGTGTTGGGTTTGAATGTGAATCATAACCTCACTTGGGTACGTGCCAAGAGCCCCTTTTATCAGTGCCCCTTTCTCCTCTCTCTTCAGGCTGTGTCACAGGCTTCATCTCGTAGATGAACAATTGGTCCCAGCAGTACCCAGAAATTTTATAATCTTAGGGCAGCAATTGTTTTTATGTTTTCAGCTTAGTTGCAATTACAGCCTCATTATTTTTTCTTTTCTTGGTTATACTGATGTGAGGGAGTTTAAAGCAGCAAACAAATTCCTAACCATATGGTTACTTCTTCTTTGCACAGTTTGAAAGCTTAGTTTGACAGATTGTTGTCTCAGTGTTTAATAAAATATCAACACACACATAGCACAGAAGCGGCAACATTCATTTCTGAGAGATCTCTTATGGTTCAAGTAGTAGATTGTAAGAAACCTGCTCAGTATTGTACATTCGCTTCAAGGCTGTACCAGTGTCCTGGTTTTCAGCTGGGACAGTCTTTGTGCCCAGGAATCCAGATGTGAAGATAGTATTATTATGAAGACCAATTTAAAGATTAATTCTCAACTGAGATTTCCTCAAACGTGAACAGCAAAGTGTGTCCTGAGCAACACAGTACACTACCAAAAATTTAATTTCTCTTCAAGTGAGTACACTAGCTTTCCACAATCACCCAGTCAAAGTCTCGGTATGTAATTTAAAGGTGGAGTCAAAACAGTCCTTAACACTCAGAGATAAAGTATTATGAATTACTTAATTCCCTTTAGGCACAAAGGAAAGCTTTGAATGGTAAAGTTCTGCGCAGCAGGCAGAGCCTTCTGGGCTGGGTCAACACGAGGAACATTCTCCCAGCGGAGCCAAGGAGCTCCCTGCACCCCCAGCCCTAAGCGTGGGGCACACCACAGCGTTGCTACCTGTTCCCTCATAGCACATCGACAAGTAAACCCACACTTCACTTAAAAATGGAACAGAAATCTCTGCAACAAAGTACATACAGCTACTTTTTCTCATTTCTCGTAACTTCAGGGCTTGAACTAGGTAAAAGAAGAATGAACTTTATACAACAAATGTGAATCACATCATTTAAAGCACAATTTGAAGAAAATAAGGAGTGCAATCCTGGAGTTTGCAGAGCAGTATGAACAGTGAGCCTGGAAAACATGCAACGCTAGCAAAACCAGAGTAATTCATACTGGAAGGAATAATACTGTGTTTTAAATTAGCTGCCATCACTCAGGAAAAAGATACTATATAATTGCAGACAGCTCAGCGAAAATCTCTCCTCATTCTCTGTTTATGACTGCAATAACTGATGAAGTGGTAGAATATATAAAAGATGATATGTATAATAATTGTAGCTCTATGTAACAATGACATTGCTCATCTGGCCTCTCATGCTGTTGCTAGGAGTGTGACTGATGTCATTTTTTACTTCAGTTGATGAGCAACAACTGCTTCTGGATTGACACTTGATGGATTGAACCAGAGCAGCCTAGAGTTCAAAGCACAAACTGAGTCCTGGAAAGAAGACTCAAGATTTCTAATAATTCTTTCATCAGTGAAGCCTAAATAAATCATATCTCACCACATTACTCAGTAAAGTAGCTAGTAAAGAGAAGAAAGTAGACAAAATCATTTAATGTGTTAAATAAACTCATAACTATTTGGTGAATGAAAAGTTTCCAGTAAACTTTTTCTTGAAAAAAAAATAAATTAAAAAATCTATCTCATTATTAAAATGCACAGTGGTAACAGACATCATTTACCTCTGGGAGTAGAGAATTTGTAGAAGTGAGAAAAGGTTAGACTGCTGCAATGATTCAATCATATCAAAGAATATTTTCCGTTTTAAGGTATAATAGGTTGCTTTAATAGTGCATTATTACCACTGAGTGTTATCTATTGAGGTAGGTCCAAATCCTGCCATCCTCATACTCTAAAATCTCCAAATGAAGTCCTAACTGTATTCTACACTGAACAAAGATATTGGAAATCAGCCTACAAATCACTGAGCCTGCTGGTATGCCACGGCATGGTGCAATTGCATGACCCAGAAACAAAGCCAACTGAAGACTGGTATAAAGCATTCTTAGTTAAAAGCTTTTCACATGGAACAAATTTGCTGGAGAGTTCAGTCATCATCAACCACCTGTTCAAGCAAAAGGAAACAGAATAAAGCAAAAAACCACCAGCAATCAATAAGCCTTGCCATTGGACAGCTTCTCACCCTGAAATGAAGGACTAAAACTCCTATGAAAGACATACGAGTTGACTGCTGCTATCTGTATAAGTGGAAGGAGTTACTATTTGTTTGGGATGGGAAGGGGAAAAATACTTAGGTACTGGTAGTGACAGGCAGACATTTAAAACTTCAAGTAGACAATAAATTATTTTATTTTCTATACTTTGTCTCCATTTCCTTAATAATTTTCATTAATATGGACTATATTAAAGGGCACTGAGATTTCTCCAGGTGCACTTCATAATACAGCTAATAGTAGAAATATAATTCAGCTTAAAGTCAGGAAGCGTGCACGTGCACCACAGAATGATAGCGTAATTTAGGTTGGAAAGGACCTCAGGAGATCATCTAATCCAAGCTCTTGCTCAAAGCTGGGTCGACACTCCATTCAGTCCAGTCTGTTCAGGTATTTGTCACGTCAGATACTGAAAACTTCCAATGACGGAGCCTGTGCAAGCTCTGGGCAGATCACTCCAATGCTTTCAGTGATTCAATGCTTTCAGTGATACACTTCAATGCTTTCAATCCTTCCAGTGATTTTTTTTTTTTCCTCCTCTTTATCCATTCAGAACTTCCCCTCTTTAAATTTATGATAGTTGTCTCCTGCTCTCCCACCATGCACCCCACTAAGGAGCTTGTCTTCACATACTTGAAGGCTTCCTTGCAGGTATAGAAATGCTGCTATTAGGATGCCCTGAAGCTATCCCTTCTCCAGGCTGTACAAGTCCAGTTCCCTGAGCATCTCCTCATGGGATATGTGCTCCAGCCCCTCAACTATCATGGTGGCCCTCCCCAGAACTAGCTTTAGTTAATTAGCAACTTTTGGTATGGGAGGGCAAAAAGTTGGATGTGATATCCTACATGTGATCTTGCAAATGTTCAATAAAAGCGGTTATCTTTAATCTAATCGTTGTGGGCCTGTTGCAACTGCCCTCTATGCTGGTGGCCTTCATCCCTGCCAAGCCACATTGCTCTCAGGTTTAGCCGACTGTCCACCAGGACCCCAGATATCCCATCTGCATCTCCAAGCACTTATAACTGAACACAAAACATGAAAATAAATCAAGATGTGCTGGATGTACGTACATCATACTGAAACAGTACATAAAATCATGACATAACTCCTTGATAAATGAATCTCCTACTGCTTTCAGCTTACGTCCATGGATTCCTGAGTAGATCTGAGGAAAAAAAACATCTTAACACTAGGTAAGAGCAGCTCATTGGCTACCATTTTAAATTCAACATTGAGGAGTACATACCTTCAGTGGGAAATTTTTTCAGAGTTCGCAAATAAAAAAAGGTGGAAAATCACTGAACTCCTTTAGTTGATATTTAATTCATCCTGTTTATACATCCTCATTCATTCTCCAGATGACTGTGTTTACTGGGGTATTAAACTATTAAGTGAATAAACTGTTCTTTTTCTTAGGAGGTGGAAATGTACAGGAAACTGACAATGAAGTACAGGTATAAAAAGGAACTCCAGATATTTATCTTTATGAAATTTAATAAAGTTTTTGAATGAGATACATCATTTCAGTGTTAAAAGGTCCAACCAGTCACTGCACTGATTTATGGAGGCAAATTCTCAATTTCTGGAAGTAAATGGTGCTTCAACATGGGGTTGTGCGATGTGGGTTTAATCCTAAAGGCTGTGTAAAATTCAGGGCCCAGGTGTTTGTCCCTCTGTCTTTATCTCAAGAGTACCATGGAGAAGGTGCACAGCACCACACCATCAAGTGTTGTTCAATGGCCACACACTCATAACTCTGCCATTGCATTCACCTAGCGGCATATTTGTTATGTGGACTATACTGACTCCATAAACTGGATTCTACAGGGTATTTTCAAAACAGAGTGACGATAATCAGAAAACTGGGTAACTTTTGCTGCTTGGAGTAGAACAGTGTGCTCGATTACCAGCTTTAAGTGTAACCACATAAAGTTTCCATTCAAATTTATAGCAAAGCTGAAGCTTTGCATATGCTACAGAAAAACTTGAAGGATTACTCAGTAATAGTTGTATACAATAATGGTTAAGTTAGTAAACAGCTGCCATGTCACCTACTGTCATGAAGGGACAGCAACATTACCAAGGCAAAATATCTATTGCTTGTGTTATACAACACTGCTGAGGAGAGAAAAGGGTGAGAGAAGACAAAGAGAGAATTATGTGGAGGAAAACTCTTACTAATTCTCTTAGTCACAGTGGACCTGACTCACCATTGAGTCACTTCAGCAGTGTGCCAGGGCAAATGAACCATTTCCAACAGGGTTTACACCAGCATAAATGTAGTGTAATGTTTTGAATCAATCCTTCTCCTCATCTTCTCCTTACTAGATTCATTTTTCATCCCACTACATGCCAAGAAACAGTCATGTGAAATGTTCAATACATGCACCTGCAGCATTACTTACAGTTTTAGCTGTCTCACATGTACGGTTATTTCATATTGTCTTGGTTCTGGCTCATCCCGCTGTACTTTGCAGAGCCTTGAGACTTCCCACCCACATTTGAGTCATTTTTACTGCCTCCCACACACTCTTTATTCTTGCAGGTATAAACTGCAGATCGAATGTACCAACAGGGACGTTTATCTCAGAATGATAGTAACTTACTATATATACTGGACTCTCAGAAGGAGAAGTTTCTAATTGCAGGAGAAATTAAAAATAATTTAAAAATCATACAGGGAATAACTAAGAAAAATAAAGAAGAAAAATCAGCACTATTATATAAAACTGTATTTATATTATTATATAATATTATTATATTATAACTGTAACCTCATTCTGTGACATCAGGAGCAAATTCAGCCCTGCTGTGGCCAGGCAAAAGCTGGAAAAGGCCAATAGTGCATTTTTTTCTACAGAATTTGTACATGATCTTATAAAACAAAATGGTCTGTCATGCTGAAAATCACAGATTTTGCACTCAGTTGCTTTTGTTATATGATGAGTGATCTGCCCCTTTTGTCTTTTTCTTCTAAGCTTCACAAATTTTTCCTGCCACCCACTGAGACTGGAAGAGGCTTCTGTTTTCTGTTTGTTCAACAGCCTCCTCCATTTCTTTTTCACTTTCCCACTCCATAAAACCCACTTACAGGCCAAGACAAGCTGCAGCTGGCTCTCACTTCTGCCATCCCTTGATAAGGGAGAGGGAGTGAAGAAGAAGAAAAATGACCTGAAGACATATTCCCCTTCCTTTTTGTCTTTGCAGCTGTGGATTTAGCCCACCCATTTTAGATGGGAAGAATGAAGCTGCAACCAACACCAAACAGCCCCAGAGAGGCAGCACGACTTATCAGATGAAGCCAGCACAGCTTTTTTCACATTGGTCGTGATGATCCAGGCTGCAAACATCTGAGGACAGAAGCTGTCTCTCATTACGTGCCTGAATAAGGGCTGATATTTTGGATCCCTAAATTTAGCTGGGTCTGGAAATACTACTATCACATGCAAAACTGACATTAATAGTCCTTCCTGGAAGTAGGAATTTGCTACTTTCACACTCATTCACAAATTTCCAGTTCAGGGTAACATTCAGAAGTTCTTGCTTTGGGGGGGGGAGGAAAGAAATATGAAGAAGCACAAAAAACACTGAAGGCTGGCAGGATGAAAAATCTTAGATAGAAGAAATGAGTCACAGAGGCTGCTTTCCTGGTATTAGCACTCACACTGAACTGCTGTCACATGGGCTAGAGCATCCTGGAGATACTTTATCAACAAAGCCAATTGTCACTCCGTGCACTTACTGCTGCACTACTGTCATGGTTACGGGAGAGAGCTGCAGGGAGGTGCTGGTGCTGTTGGCTGGATCCTGGGTCAGTACAGGGCACTGCAGAGCAGTGTTCTGGCTGACCACAGTGTGTCCCAGACACGACTCAGAAGACCACCAGAAATGAAAGAAATTATACAAAGTAATAGGATAATGAACTGAAGTCATCCAAAAAGTGCAAATATTGTCAAAATATTCAAATGCTGTCAAACAGTACTAGACGATAATGCATCGCTACAGCAACACAATCCTTGGAAAGGCATTGTAACAGGCATACTGCATGCTCTTTGTGTCTGAGGCTCAGGCAGTATCAAGATGACTACTAGAATCACTGCTCAGATACTTTTATCAATCAAGATAGTTTAAGATAGTTAACTGGTACTACATTTTTGCATAATGGGAAAAGGCAGTGGACACCATTCACCTGTCTGCCAGGCTCAAGAATCAAACCATGCACTAAAACTCTAACTTACACAAACCCACACAGGCGCAAACACACAGCAGCACTACCAGGGACATTTTCCATACATACGAGAGGAATCCTCAACAGAAAAGCAAGCAAGCAACTCAAAAAACCCACAAAACCTGCAATAGCCATTCTTCTCTATCTCCCAGTTTCTCAAATTCTGAACTTCTCTTTTGTGTTATTCAGAAACAGTTTGCAGAATTCCTTACTTTGATAAAAATGTAACAGGCTTAAACTATCACCAAATGCTCTTTGGTGATATCACCAAATCACTCTCTGCTCTTCCTCAATAAGCCTAAAAACCGATTTACAGGGTAAAAACTATGCAAACAGTTCCTTTTAATATGCACTTTTTTTCCCTTATATGTCAACAATTGTGAGTTTTTAACAGTTCAGATAATAAATATGGATAGGTGTAGCTCTGTATCTCTTTCTCGAGAGAAGAGGCAGTTGAAAAAGGGAAAGGATGAGAATAGGAGAAATATAAGGTGAATGCATCTAAAACAATACAATTGGGTTACATAAAAGGCTAAAAGCTAAGGTCGAAAACATTTGCATTGCTATTTATATGCTTGTTGATAGTATTTTTAATGATGCCTGTTTTAAAGCAGAAAGTCTAAGTCAACTGTTAATTAATAATTACCCAGCCAAGCTCAGACACTGTGCACTGATGATTAACCTGCCTTTGCAAACCAGCAGCCCCAGACGAATGCAAGTGGCACCAAAACAGAGACCATTCTCAAGCTGCAAAATACCTTGCATCTCTGCAAATGCTACGCATTGAAAGTTAATGTTTCCTACCTTAGATGGTCTCCTTTTCCAAGAGCTAATGCTGATTTATTTAGATGTATCTTTTTCCAACAGTTTCCCTTCTTCTGTTGTGATGGGAGAAAACTGGTGTAGAGAGCAGTTTCTAACTGAAGATTAGTACTGACACTTGGATCCTTTTGCTGCTCTGACAGCCTTCGCAAGGCTGCCCATGCTACTGGAAACCCTTCCTTCATATAGACGGAGCCGCTTTATTGCACGTTTCAGTATTAATGCCTATATTATAAGCTGCTCAAGCACCTTTCACACATCACTGGG
This sequence comes from Antrostomus carolinensis, assembly GCF_000700745.2. Lineage (NCBI taxonomy): Eukaryota > Metazoa > Chordata > Aves > Caprimulgiformes > Caprimulgidae > Antrostomus > Antrostomus carolinensis. Next base: position 63,142 of record NW_010314255.1, read on the forward strand.
TTTTGCTGTTAGCGAAACAGCAGGGTAACAGACATTTCAGAATGAACCATTCTTCCACACTGCAGGCAGAAATTTGTACACCCTGCTGTAAAGAATTAGTCTCGTCTCTCTGCTATACCGAGACTTTTGCAAAGGGAAAGGCAATTGATTTACAAAGTGGATGTGGCTGTAAACAAAAGCAGCTCAACCCTAGGGCAAAGCAAAGAACAAACTACAAAAAATAAAAAAATAAGATTAATGTTTTAATAAATAAGTCACTGAGGTGTAAGTGGCATTTAATTGACATATAAATAATTGACATTTCTAGTCTTGTTCCTGTCTAGTTCCTACTGCATTTGTTCCCTTATTTTAAAGTAACATACGGTTACGATTAATAGATTTTTTGAAAAATATTGATTATGCCTCTCTAGACACTTACACATACATGTAAACCAGAACAATGTTAACCCTTTCTTTGCCAACATATACTGAGTGCCATGCTACCATGTTAGGATGTCAGATACAGCAGTTGGACCCATCTTTATGTTTAGTAAGTGATACAGCTGTTTCACCAGCACTTGTATGTCACATTTACAACACAGTCAGGTGGCTGTAAATCCTGGGACAGTTGTAGACAGAATTCTAGTCAAGTGCTGAAAATACTCCTCAGTCCCTACAGAAACTGAGTTGCATGTAAATAAGCCTCAAGAGACCTTTCCAAAAGCATAACTTACAACATGTTACACTGTCAACTTTTATTCACATGAAATTCAAGACACTAGCTAGTAGCAGCAGAGATCCAGTTTGGTCATCAGGTACCAGTACAGCTGATCATGGAGATCCTAAGAGGTAACTAAGCCTGACCATCATTGGGCTGCAGCTTTGTGTCCAAGTAATCACACCTGATCACCTCATAGCCTATACCATGTTTGCCATCAAAACATTCCCAGGAGGAACCTAGAAGCAACCTAGGCTTCCTCTAACAATATCATCAGCTGAAACAGCAGATGAAGAGAAATGCTCCTGCCAAGTCACATATCGCTACAAGCTGTCAAGGCTAACGAAGCCACAGGAAAAACCCCACACTCAGGGTGAGATATACCAGGGAAAGTACTTTCTTTAGAAACAGCGGAAGGGGTTACTATCACTGCACAAGGTAGTGGTGAGGCATCACCTGGAGTACAATGTCCATCCATGCTGAAAAAAGGTGGTTCCAGCAGGGAATAGATGGTGAGAAGGTCCACCAGCATCACCAGAAGAGCTTGGAGCTGACTTATGAGCAGAGGAAAATCTGGCCCATTCAGTTTTGCAAAACAAAAGTTGGGAGGAACTAAGATTGTTCTCCTTGGAGTTCATCAGGTAAAGGAGGGAAGATCAAAAAAGCTAAAAATCAATCTGTATCGGAAGAATTAATAACTATACAGAGAAAGCTTACAAATAGAGTTTGCTGGAACTGAATTTCTAAATATCAGATGTTAAGGAAACTCAGGCATGTTCCACAGGAGGGGACCAGGAGGAGTCACTGGCTGCCACACAGCTGCTCCACACACCTCAACAGCCATCCAAGCCTCTGCACGGCTTGTCATGTGGGAAGAACTGGGAGGTAGACAACCCTCCTCCACTGCCTCTGAGCAAAACACAGATAGAAAACTGATTAAAGATCATGAAACAAATGAAAAGCGTTCTCTTGATTCAAAGGGATTTGTATCAGGCTCTGAATTATAATGCAAAATACAGTATATTTTTAGAAAAAAGGCAATTACACTTATTTTGTCTATTTTTATGATATGCTCATTAGCACAAGTTGAAAATTTAATGAATAAATAACTGTTTGTGATAGAAAAAGAGGAAAAAATAGTTTTAGTGCCAAATGCAGAGAAATAGATTGCAACACAACAAAAGGGAAATGGTTGATTATAAAAATCAACAGCTTGTTATTTTAAAATGTGTTTATTTGCTGTGTTATTGCATGATTTTAGCTATTGCTGGATTGGGAACAGAGCAATAGCATAAGCACTAAAGTAAACCTTTTTCTCCTTACAGGTTTTCAGTCACATTGCATTTTAGGTCAAACTATAAAGTAAACTCCAGCCACCCCTAGCTCCCCATTTAAGAAGGTACGTTTACCAATATATATATGGTCAGGGATAAAACATAGCAATTTCTAGGAGAGGACTGATATTGCATTAAATAGTGCTCTGTACGCTTCACGAGTAAAGCAAATCTTGCCCATAAAAGCACTAATGGGCAGGGTTTTTGTAAAAAGAAGAGCAAAACTGTTGCCTTTAAAAGCAATAGAAGAATTTATGGTCTCTGTAAATTAGTTGCTCAGTCCCTTTTGTAGCTCTTCCAGTACAAGTTCCCTGGGAGACTGGGGGCAAGCCAAGGTGGAGTGAAGGGGAAGAAAGAAATAAGAAAGGAATTATAAACACAGTTATCCTGTGTTTAAGCCCATTTACTATACGGAATGAATCTGGCCCTAAGAAAATAAGCTGAATGAAGAATTTAAGTAACTAAATCATCATTGTATTTGGCTGGCAACCTACAAAAACAGCTATATTTTTATAAGTTATCAGTAACTCACACTAGTTGACTCTCCCTTCCTCCTCTGCTGAATAAATACTTAAAACAAACAAATGTTGCAAAGGGAGACAATATTATAAAATCTGGGCACTGAATAGTTGTGGAAGCAGCTGTCCTCCTGACATTATCACAGAAATCAGAGATGGAAAAAATCCTATTAGGTCATATAGTCCCTCCCTTTGTCATTGCAGGACTGTTTCCTAACGTAGATTTTCCAGTGCCTTGTCTGATCACATTTTAAGACGATCTAAGTGATATCTTCCAGCAGCTCCCTTGGGTGACTATTCCTCTGCCAAACAAGTATTGCTGTCAAGATTTCCGCCCCACTTTAACAGCAATTTGTCCTATTATTTCTGTGTATCTCCAGATTATATTCAAGATGGTAAAAAGAAATACTGCAGTTTTGAAAAATGTTTCAGGATTCCAGACATTTTCACACAAAATACATCTCACAACAAAGAACAGCCATGGCTACTTTTTCTTTTTTCTGTCCTCCTGACCAGGAGATTCACAAACATAGCAGCAAGCTGGTCAGTGACACACACAGTTTGATACCAGACAGATGGAAGAATCAGCCTCAAATCCAAGCCTTTTGGACAAGTCCGTCTGCAGCAGATGAATAACAAATGACTTAACCCTGTTAGCTACGGGTACGGTCTCTGCGTTCTTTCAAATCTGTTTGCTTAGGTCATGACTTTTAGCCTAGCTTCCTAATGAAAAGAGGTGTGCATGCTACCTCTTCATTTGACTGCTCTCCACAGTCAACACTGAACCTCAATGGCCATTTAAAGGCTCATGGAAATCACTGAGTGATCACCATGCAAGGAGCCTCACACTCTGCATCACCTCTTCACCACGTAAACAGGCAGTGGAAATGTAAAGAAAGCTCTTGAGGTATTTCACAAGGAAACAGAGGGGAAGGGAACAGGTATTTTGGGAAACATCATGAAGAACAGGACCTATTGTTACAGTAGAATGCTAGGATATAGGAAATTCACCCACACTCAAGCTTCATTAGTTTTGCTGCACACAAAACAACAAATGGTTTTATACAATCTTATGGAAAGAAGGTTATAGACCACAAAGTTCCCAGGTTGTTGTAACAAGCCTCCAGACATTAAATATCATTGTACCTGTTCAAATCTATCGCTGGCTTCACACCAAATTCATCCTCTCTTTCCTACTTGACAGTGACACTATATCTGACACTGTTGTGTTTTTACTAATTGTGAAAGTCCTTTCTCCTCACCTTTTTTAAAAAAAAAGTTTCAGTAGGCATCAGTATTTTTTCCACAGTTAAATGCCACAGACTTCATTCAAAGTCACACCAGTACCAAAGTAAGAAGAGAATCGGTGCTACACCACTGTCATCAGAGCAACATTGGGGAAGGCGAGAGGAGAGGGGCACACATGCACTAACCCAAAACATCACCTAGAACTACAAGAGATGTAATCAGTCATGGTAAAATTCCTACAACAGCTTTAAAGAATTAATTTTTCAGAAATTTGTTATTGGTTTGTCTATAATAAAACCAAGAAACCCTCCTCCTGTTCACTATGCTGTCACCAAGCAGTTAGAGGAAACAGATACAGCCACATGTGCCCCCAGGTCACAGAATCACACACTGGTAGGGGTTGGAAGGGACCTCTGGAGATCATCTAGTCCAACCCCCCTGCCAGAGCAGGTTCACCTAAAGCACGTTGCACAGGACTGCATCCAGGTGGGTTTTTAACATCTCCAGAGATGGATATGCCACAACCTCTCTGGTCAGACTGTTCCAGTGCTCTGGCACCCGCACAGTAATGAAGTTTTGCCTCATCTTCAAATGGAACTTCCTGTGATACAGTTTGTGCCCATTGCCCCTTGTCCTGTCACTGAGCACCACCAAAGAGTTTGGTCCCATCCTCTCGAAAATCCAAACAAATCCAACTCACCCCTGTTAGTGTGCAAATCTTATTTTTAACTTTTTCTTTTCATCATCCACAGATACAGTTAAGGACCCAGTTCTTAATCACATCACACCACGTGCTATTGTTTAATATATTGCAGGTAAAGCATTCCTAAATAAAAGGAGTATTTTTGTACAGACATTTCAAGGCAGAAAAACACAATATTGTGAAGTCAAGAGTAAGCAGAGAAATTGGAGCTTCTGTTCTTCTCCCATCTTAGTATTAATCACTCCCTGTAACCTGCTATGTGTAAGTGCACCCCAAATTTACTATACCTTTCACCATGACACACTTCTCTCTGCATTCACCTTTCTTTTCTTTATCATATCAAATGTAAGTTCATTAGCTTCACCTCCAAAACCCACCTCCTCTTACAACCTTTCATTCAGTGTCAAAGGCTGACATCTCTGAAAACATGTACCAGCCTCCACTGGTCACATTTTTGAAGGGTTTTTTATGTTTTCTTCTGTTTTGCTTCTCCCACTTGAGAGAGCTTTCTGTAAATAGTGAGAAACCTGTCTTCATACTCTTTCAAATCCCTTATTAGAAGTCTGTTTTCTGAGATGTCTGTAAAAACATTTGACAATGGAAAAGCCTCCCATGCCTAACCCTAACACTGTACCATGCCATCTGGTATGGACTCACTGTTTCCTTCCACTTGCTCCTCAGTCCCTTTCATAGCTATAATCATCCACCATTTGGATAGTTAAATCTTCGTACAACTCCTAGCAGATCTTTCTCTGGTAGAAGTCCTTTGGGACTTCTCCAGGCTTAACTGATGAAGAGAACGGAGTGAATGAGAGACCTGGGGAACCTCTTCCTAACTCCAGTACTGCTAAGGCTGCACAAGATACAGGGAAAGGGCAGAAAGTGAAAGTGGATAAATGATAACATTGATTGGATAACCATACACTTCGATCCAAAGCTACGTTCTATTTAGATCAAAGGAATAGATCAGTTTCTGATCCTGGGTCAGTTATATGGAAATCTCCTTTGCATAAAGTCTAAACATTCATGTACACTAAACAATCTCTGCTTTTCAACAACAACAAACTCAAAAAAACCCTGCAACATAATTCATTTCTGGGTGCAAAGATACATTTCAAATTATTCATTTTTGTTTTTCAGCAGCTTCACCCTAACTCTGGGGAACATAAAACAGAATCTAAGAGCAGAATTTACAAAGAAATTTAGTGTATTAAAATGTTCCTGATCATTCGTTCACTTATTATTTCTGCTACTTGAACATTCTCCAGTACCACACATACCTACTTAAGGAGTATGTGTATTATCAAACCATTAAGAGAAGAAAAAGAAAAGAATTACAGAAAAAATTCCGAGTATTTCACAGATGTAACATTAAACTGCTGCATTAACACTCATTTGTGAGCATATGACCAGACCTAAAAGAGCAAGACTCTTTGTATGCCCTGAGATGTGTTTGAATAACAGGTTCTCCTTACCTCAAGCACTCTTCCTGTGATATACTTTTCACAATTGTCACATCTGATACCAAACTTTGCATGATAGTCCGTTTCGCAGTATGGAATGCCATCCCTAGGGAAGAACAACAGGCCTTATGGAGATAGATTGCTTTAGGTAGGCTTACAGGTTTACTGGAAGATTATACAGCTAAAATTTGTTAATGCTTCAACACTTCACAGTGTGTTTATGAACTTTCCTCTCTCTCAAATACTTGTATTTACTAATTTTGTAAAGAACTGAACAGTTCATGAACTATACTGGTGCTTCAGAGCCTACCACAATCCCACTTTCCTGCTTTGTCACTGAATTCAGCCATTGACTCTCCTCCAGTCACAGCACTCAGTCTTTGAGACTCTCACACCATTTGTTTTGATAGTGTTACTCATTAAATTCTTCCACATGTTTCACAGTCTGGAAAAAATACTTATTTTTACGTATTATTCTTTCCCTCTTTATTTATCATCTAATTGTACTTAGCTAAGACTTCAGAGTAATTTCTCAACTGACTATCTTTACTGTAAAACAAGTTTTGATTAACATATAAGTCTACTGACATTCTTGCTTAAAGACAGTAATGATTAAGAGACTTCAACGTAAGCAGCAGAAGAGATCTTGCAGTACGTTCACGCATGATGTGAACAGTTATTTCAACACCACAACTGATTTAAGATAATATAAAATTTAAAAATATGAAGAATAAAAACAAGAATCTTAGCTTTTATTCTAAAAAGTGAGAACCAAAACACTTGGGCTATTGCTCTGAAATGAACTTATTTGTTAATTTTATATTTAAATCCCAATTTTACAAAATTTTATGTTTAGACCACTAAACAGATTAATTAAAATAAATTAGAAGAAACCAGAGACTCTTCTATTTCAAACTGCAAGTTAAACATAGAATCATAGAATGGTTTGTGTTGGAAGGACCTTTAAAGGTCATCTAGTCCAAGCCCCCTGCAGTGAACAGGGACATCTTCAACTAGATCAGGTTGCTCAGAGCCCTGTCCAACCTGACCTTGAATGTTTCCGGGGATGGAGCTTCTACCAGCTCTCTGGGTGACCTGTTCCAGTAAACCACCCTCATTGTAAAAAATTTATTCCTTACACTTAGTCTAAATCTACCCTCTTTTAGTTTAAAACCATTACCCTTTGTCCTGCTGCTACAGGCCTTGCTAAAAAGTTTGTCCTCTTCTTTCTTATAGGCCCCGTTTAAGTACTGGAAGGCCACTAGAAGGTCTCCTGGAGCCATGTCTTCTCCAGGCTGAACAACCCCAAGTCTCTCAGCCTTTCTTCATAGGAGAGGTCCATTTTTGTGGTCCATATTTAACGTAGTTAAATATGTTTAGTGTGCTGTACTAAAACAACACACATGATCAGACAGATTTATTAGTAGAGGCATAATTTTATTGGACACTTCCCTGGAGAAACATAAAAAATAATTTTATAGCATACAATTTGGATTGCTTAGAGACTAACCTATAAGTTATCACAATAATTAATTGAATTAATGGAAAGAAGGATATTTCTTTTTCTTGTGTAATCTTGTTTGGCATTTAGCTTTTTTTAAAAGAGGATTTCAAAATAACTTTATCATTACAATTTATGGGGGTTTTATTATTAAATAACAAGTAAAAAAATACCGTTCCAACATACAGCAGAGTAGCATAACATTTAAGATAATGCAAAATCTTATTTAAGAACACACTTTTATTAAATATGGTTTTCTAAGGCTCCAATGCAACCTGTGAAATTAAATGTTTTACTTGTATTAATCTAAATCCAAAGAATTGTCGGAAGTCAGTGGGACATCGGCTCTGAAACTCCATCAGCTGCACTGGTGATTGAGTTACTTAGCTGTTTAGGAAAATTTCATCATATCAATACTCTTCTCTGAAGCAGAAATTAATCCCAGGTGCCTTGGCCAGTGAAAGCCCTGTATCTCACCAAACTGATATAAGTGTTGACGTGGGATTTGGTCTGCATGTATGCTTTGTGCTGCCTCTCATGGCTGTCACCACATTCAGTCCAAATCTGACAGCATGAGAGTCTGGAGCAATGCAAAAGCAAGATATGTACCTCCTAAATGAACTTTTTGAGAACATTTTTGCTTACGTGAAATACATGGGAAGGATAATATCTGCTTGTTCACATTACAGCATCGCATAGAGCAAAGTCAAACACAGATAAGGAAAACTCCACCATTGCCTTTTTATAGCTTTGGCAAGTCTCATTCCAGGTAAATGGACAAATTCTACTTTTCTTAATCTGAATTTTTCTGTGTTCAATACAATTTAGGATAATATTTTACATAATAATCTTTTATATATCTCCAAACACTGATAAACACAAGCTAAAGGATATGCAACACTGAATTAATTATTTGATAGTAAAAGAATGCTGAAAACAAGACGCTCCTCCACTCAACTTACTTGCTGATGTACTCTGCATTCAGCAGCTTGCCGCATATATTGCACTTAAAACAGCCCAAATGCCAGTGTTTGTCCAAGGCAACCAATGATTGCCCATTTTTTATTTCTGAACCACAGCCCCCACAATCTGCAAGAGAAAAATCCAATATGAGTGAATCACACACTTAAATGGTCACACAATACTGGTTACTGCAGTATGAGGATCCATCAGTGTCCTAGTAACAACTCATGCAGGCTCTAAAGCTCACTGCTGGCTGCTCACTGATGGATGACAAGTGGTGCTGCTCTAATATTGTCCTAGCATTGCTAGAAGACATGAATCATTCCAAGGAAAAACTAATGACTTAGGTTTCCTAGTGACTTAGGTTTTGTTTTAATTCATTTATATTGTGTTTAAAAGATATAAAGTTTTGCTGATCGAGTTTTCAAGCATCACAAATCAGTCCAATAAAATTAATAAAAACAAAGACCTAAAAGGCATGAGATTAAAATAAATAATTGAACCTTCATAGTAGACTTTGCTTCTGGGTCTGAAAGCTTTACTCATAGTGCAAAATTCTTTCTGCAGCCTTGGAAAAAACTAAGCTGAAATTCTGATGTGAACTTCTGTAACCGGGAAAAATACACCAATACTTTAGAGGCATTAAAAATTCCTGAGTAGTAGTAACATTGCAACATGTGAAAGTGATGGCTACCTATATATTTATTATTTACAGAAATTCACTTGTATAAAGCTCAAAAAAGTTGTGAGGAAAATTAAATACAAAACATGTCATAACTGGGTAACATAAGCTAGGCTATGTTGGTTAAACAGGCTATACATGAAGTAGCTATACTCCTCCGAAAAAGTAACCGAGGAGAAGACTTTTTTGGGGATTTGGTTGCTTTTTGTTGGGTTGGGGTTTTTTTTTGTTTGTTTGTTTGTTTGTTTGTTTGTTTTAAATTATGGATGCTTTTGATTATGGTAGTAAAAGCCAAATTCACTCTTAGCTTTCCCACCAACAGCCCACCAGTGAGGGATCTGTTCAGGGAAGCTACACTGACATGGGATTTGAACCTGGTTCTCTGTATCCTAAATAAATCCGCTATTACCCTATAGGGTCCACCTCTCATTCACTTTTTACTTTCTAAAGCTTCCAATCTATGTATAATTTTCTTACAAAATATTAAAATAGTAAGAACATGTGGAAAAATATGCAAAAATATCAGTAATAAACTTATTATAGTATAAATATCTCAGTAATCCTTCTAATCCTCCATATGATTATATCTTCCACCTTATGTGAAAACATGTATGTTTTAGGAATTCTTCATCTATACCAACAATTTGCTAGAGAAAAGACAAATTCTGAAAGACATTTGACGAGTCATTTATTGATGCCAGAAGAGAAAAAAGCCCACAACAACAAATTGCATGGAAGAGAAGGAAAAGATAAACAAAAGCATTAAAAAAGATTTATCTAGTTATTACGAAAGAATTTCAAACATAGGATCTCATTAAAAGATTTAAACAGTCCTCTTAAAAACTTTCGGATTTAAGATCCTATTTAGTTGGCTACATGACCCTAATGAGATACTCTGTTGGTGCAATTGTAAATGTTTAATTTCTGAGCGCACGACAATAAAGGATAGTTCTTTATTTCCTCTAGTGGATTTGGAATGGGTTCAGGGACTCATAGTATGCCTTTCCAATATCACCCTGCAGAGCACCAATATGTGGGAACAAGCCCAGCACAAAAGTGTGTGCACCACAGATCAGAACATTTGAGTTTTGCTAATAAAAGAGAACATTTGGGTGTGTGCCTGGATTTAGTCCCACAAGACAATGAACACTGCAGTATCTATTCCTTAAGGGCAATCAGATTTTTTTTGTGTGTGTATGTGATCTGGTAATCTAGTTTAATCTCACTGCTTGAGGGTTTATTTCACAAACTTAATACAACAGTGTGTGCTTAGATGTCATTCACCTTTCATCTGGTTTAAGCTTGGATAAACAGAAATGCAGCATTATGTGAGATACTTATTTATTCCTAATTGCTGTTTTCTCTGTTAAGTTCCAGATAATTAAAAACAAATATTGTGGTTGCTATGCCAACAGTGCCTATTGAAGCAATGTCCTTGTCTTCCTGTCTTGGATGCAGCATCCTTTGGTGACTCACCTCTTTTCAACCAATAACTCTGCAGAACACCTCAAATTGCTACTACATGTTTATATTCTTTCCTGAGTACACTTTCAATATCAACACTGCCACAGGAGGTTTTCACAGCTAGCATTTTGTAAAAGAAACAAAACAGGTAGCTAGGTATTTATACAATAATAAAAAATTCAAGGACTTGGGCAAAAAGCAAGTATTTGACATTTTTCATTTTTTTCAAATGCAATGCATAAAGAAGGTCAAAATCAAACTGGGAGAATGAAAATAGAAGGACTGGTCAGAGGAGGCAGTGATGCTGGGAGCTCAATGACTCCTAAGAGATGTCCTTAAAGCATTCTTGAGCTCAAGTCAGAGATAAACAGGCTGATGAATAACATACATAGTACCTATCAGATAGTTCTGAGCGAAGAGCAAAACCAACTTAACAGCAGGTCATCGTATTACTTGGTCCTTGACTCAGTTTCCTTGAAGGCATGTATTTTTGTGCACTATTGTTCTTTTATAAAAAGAATTGTTCGTTTAAAATATTAAGGTGTTTTCCAATAAGATTATTGTCAAAACAAGGAGGCACTAACACCATTTATTGCCTTATGCATAGCTATGGACAGCCATTCTGGACTTTCTATTTTCCAGTTCAACCAAGATGTCTCTGACACTGCTTGTTTATTCCTGAAACACTGGTTCTAGCCTAAGAATTAGTAAGTGCCTAGAAAACACCTCCTACTGCACATTGCTCTTTCATGTGTTACATATTAATCTGAATGTTTCCCAAATTCTTTATTATCTTTTTAGATATTTGGTTATTTTTCTGTATGTTGTCGTTGGCCAGGCTCTGACACATTCTGCTACATATACATGCACGCACCTCCATGTATTTGCAGCTGCAGCGCTCCCCATTGACCCCTCAAAGCTCTACTTCCCACACCAAGGAGGGATTATACCATTGCTACCCAATTTCCAAAGCCCATGAGCTTTGCAGCTCCTGGGCCACCTGGGTGCTGCATGTCACCATGAAACCAGAAGAAGCTGCCCTACAGCAGCACAGCAAGACACTAGGGAAATGGAGTAAGAAAGAGATAAGAATGGACATAGTCTACACAGCTAAGGAAGACATTTATCTGGGGTCCTAGCAACATCATGGCACAATTTCCTTGCAGACCAGATATGGATCTCAGTTGCCCTTCAAGAAGCCAAGGTATCTATCAGCTCACCCCCATCAGTACATTGTTTCAGAGGCAGAGCTGGTAAGTCTCAGGTGAAGACCAAACCAAATTATTTTAGAAGGCCAGTCTACACTGTGGCAGATACCCAAGTTCGAATCAAGACTCTTATCTGAATCCACTAAAATTTGTAGCAAGCAAGACTTCCTCCATTTCTAATGAGTTTTAAAGCAGATCTGTATTTGAGCTTTTTCAGGGAAAAGCTAAACTTTTGTTTTCCAAAGTCAGGTTTTGCCACAAAGATATGCTTCCAGTGCTCCTTCTCTTTGAGGCAGGTGGTTTGCTGAGCTCTGCAGGAACCCGTGCACTGGGGAGGCTCAATGCAGCAACCTGAGAGAGCTGGGGAAATGCAACGCAAGAAAAACTAAGCGGGTGTGTGTGTACAGAGAAAGGGAATGTAAGTACATTAAAGGACTCTGTATCACAGATAATCAAATGAAGTTGTTCTGTCACTACTCAACCAGGCAAATAATTTCCATTAAAGTCAAAGCCACTTTTCCCATATGACAAGGAGACAAACAGACAATAGGCCATTCAAGTACAGAGCTGCAAATGCAGCCAGCCAAGATGGCTGAGCATGATCCATCTCTGGGATAAGTAACAAGAGAAAGCACCTAAAAGAGAGGGCTGTCCCCTCCCCAAAAGAGAACAGCATTAGCAAGAGAGGAAACAGCATTGCATCTTTTACTGCATTCACACAGCAGCCTTTGCTGACAAGCTGGAGAAAGGAGATGGTGAAAACTTCTGTAAAAAAAAAGAGATGTGGGGAAAAACAAGGAGAAAAGGAAAAACAAATTTCTTCCTGAAGTAGGCTGGAAGACCAGTCTATGGGGTCCTTCCTCAGCCATGCCAAATCCAGCTCGATGTGATATGGTAGTCATTAAAAATATTTCTGCCTTTGCTGTTTAACTGAATTGGTGGTGATGTTTATTTACATATAGGTGGTAGATGAATTGTAAAGCGTGGCAGCTCCTCGTGAACAAATCAGCAGAGGAACAGAGTTCAGAGCAACAATGCCCACTCTATTATCTGCTGCAAAAAACATGTTATGAAAAGACCATGCTTCTCTGCAGTGTTTGTATCTTCTGATAGTACACAATAGTACTGAGGTCAAGGCAAATGCCCCTCTGGTCACCTTGCATACATTAACCCTTCCTGTGCAGTGTTTAGCCGTGCAGCCATGTCACTGATATTGCTTGAAACAACCCTGGAATACTTACAAATTATTCAATATCACGTTGGATTTTATTTTAGCTGGAGTTGGACTAAATCCTCAAAAATATTAACATCGGTATTACGCCTTTCTCCAAATAATTTTATCTACTCTAGTTTTAATCAAATATTCTGGGAAGTTCTGTGTATTGTTAACCCTACAATGGCACCATCTGTGTTTGTTTTTAACATCAGACTTCTCAGAAAACTGTCATATACTTTTTCACACAACTACATTGTATTTCTTGACACCTTTTAAGTAGCTTAGTGGTAAAAATTCCAGTTAAACATATCAGTATAAAACTGTGTTCTTTAAACTTATGCAGACTAAGAAGTACTAACGAAAAGAGCAGAAACGCCTACTTACTTCGCAGGTTCTGCATAGGAAAAGAGCCGGTGCTGCTGGAAGGGGGCAGGGAACATTTCTGGCAGATGCACTCTTTTCCATTAAAAGTCACCCGGTCACCGGCAGGGAAAGGCAGCCTACAAAAGAGGAAACAAAAGCATACAGGTTACAGTCTCATGCCTCTATCAAAATTAAATATTTTCCCATAAGGAAACTGATTATTTCTTTGGTTTCTTTTTCTCTGCTTTCCCAGTTCTCATTCATGATTTTTCAGCTACTTGGAGGCTAAAGTATTGGAGGGACATATCAAAGCGATGCAGATGTTACAGCTACTTACAAAAAAAATAATATCTAAAGATATAAAAACATACTGAGCACTTCAGTCCAAACCCTTGTGTATCTAAGAAATATTTTATCAGCAAGGGTTGATCACTAACAGGATCAGTTACAGAATGAAAATAAAATTGGCACTACAAGGAGTAAGTACAGGCAAAAGCAGCTGCTTTTATGTTGCTAAAATGCTGCATGAGAGTGATGACTTTTATACATTAAAAAAACAGCACTTGTCCTCCCATCTTTGATCATATTGAAGTCCTTCTCTTAATCTATATGCTCAGAAAGCAAATGTCAATGAACTCTCACAGGAAAAAATATATCCCAGTTATAAAACCCAAAGTGTCTTCATTATTTGTTTGCTCTACTCAACAACAGTTACCCTTACACTTAATTAAATCCTTCCTTTTTATTGAGGTCTTTAAAACAAAAAGCTTTCTGCCATGAGCTTTCTTGTCTGGGCACAGAAACTGCTGAGGTTTTTTCTCCAAGAGGACCAGATGGACAAATCACTTCATAATGCAGCAAAGGATGGTGAGGATTTAGAAACACATTTCACTCCACCCAAAGCTCATGGCCAACTAAATCCCAAGCAAGCTATCAAAATATGGCTTAAGTGGGGCACAAACATAACACAAGCTTTCTGCCTCATGGTGAAGTCCATCTGATCAGATTATTTCATTAACATTTCATTAAAACTCTACATGGCATCTGACCACAACCACTATGAAGTTCATATCAATTGAGTGGTTGTCTTCGCTACAAAAGTTGCACAGATACTTCTTGTGAGGCGTAAACATTATTTTGCTCCCTAAACTATCCAAGAGTGGCTTATTTTACATTTGTGTTGCACTTAAAATATTTTTTTTTATTACTTAAAAAGAGAACAAAAGCAATGCTGTCCTTTGTTTCTAAATAATGTTACTAAAATCTATTTTAAACCAGCTAAATAAGTGATCAACACTGTCATCCATTTTGGACCACAGGCAATACTTCAAAAATTATGAGGACACATGGAGTTTAGATATCGTTATATCTTTGGGTATCTGAGAATGAATTCTGCTTTTCACCTTTTTTTTTTTTTTTTCACTAATGAATTAATACTCCAATTACTTGCTACCTTCTTACTCACCTAAAGTTAAGCTAAGAAAAAATATTTTATGGAAATGGCCTTTAAAATTGTCCTGATCTCTGACACAACTAAATATTCCATGTGTGATTTTGTACAAACAGGCCCAATGCCATGCTAGTACAGATCCAGGAGGCCTATATTCCCACCTGTTCAGGAGAGGATTTTATTCCATGAATTATACTCAATAGACAGATCAGAAGAAGACAACAAATGTCTCTAGTATAACAGACAGGATGTGATGAAGCCACACTGCTCCAGTGAGCAGTAAGTCTGTCCTTGTAGCAAGCTCCTGTGTTATATATTTTATTATTAGGTCATAACTGTTATTTGCAATGGATTTTTATACTGCTTGAAGTCACGGAGCCTTCTAACACTTGGAATAATAAAAGGGTTTCATGAACATCACAGAATAATTGAGGTTGGAAAGGACCTCTGGACATAAACATACATTCATTGGAATAATAATTACCAAACATGATACACTTCCATAGAGATAATGAAAATCAATGACTAATTACCAAGAACTTAACAACAGAGTAATAGAATTCAACAGCTGTCCTAGTTTTCTACTGCCAATGTGAAAGACACCATTTAATCGTGTTTTCATTTTAATAAAATGTTAAAAAATCAAGTCTAGAACTTAACAGTATTGATTGACCTGGAAAGGCACATGCCAAGGAACTTCAACTGTTCCACAACTGAGACAAGAACTTGTAATAGATCTTTTTTGTGTTTTAGGAAGACCTCTCATCTTGATTTACAGACATCCATCAATTTGTTACAACCACTAGCAACCTATTTTGAATTAAGCCCCTACAAAAATGGTAACCTGCTCCATAGATGCAATCACACAACTACACTGCCATGCAACTACCCCAATATCTTTCATTCTTATACACAGTTGCAGGCAGGATATTACCATCAAGTATGGTTTGCCATACTCTTTATGGAGAACAAGACTGGGACTCTCATTAAAACAGCAGGCTTTGCAAAATTAATAATCCTGGAGATGGTGATGTTCTTGAAGCCATGAAAAAGGCACTGCTCTGAAGAAGTACCATGACTACTGAGCATTCTTATACCTAGTATAAGAGGAACAGAAGCCAGAGGTAATGTATCTTTTGACTCAATAATTGACCTAACAAAAATCTTCCATCTGAACACAGAAGCCCATCTGAAACAGACGCATCAAGTATCAAGTAAAGTAGAAGTAGGGACTGTTCACTTTGAACTGGCTCAGCTATTTTAGACAATTAAACAATCTGAAAAAAAATACTCTCTAAGTAAAAACTTAGAGAGAAATAAGATAATTGACCTCCTACAGCACAAAGACAGAGCCTGGTAGATGACACCCACGAATCATGCCAACATTCACAGGCACCACAGCATGCCACAGAGCTTCCTTCGGGGTGAATGTGCGTGGAAGTTTTCCTACCCTGTAAACATATCTTACTTGGTCTGCTTTCTGAAACTTTAGTAACTATGCACTGTGCCCTTCCATTCAGAGGGGAAAGAGCAACCATTTCACTTCTCTTTTAAGCTTTTCATGTCTGCAAGACACCTTGCTCTATAAAAGCAGGGAAATCCTCCTTGGAGGCTGTCTGCCCAAAGGTACAGGTGGACAGTTCCTCCTCCCACTGGTTTTCTAAACTCATAATTAAGTCTCGGCATTTGCTTCTCTATTTTGTTTATTGGGAATTCAGAATTCCAATACACAACACATTTGCTGGTATTTCTGTAACATCTGACCTCTCCTTTTCACAAGCAGCCCTGCTTGAGGATTTCAACGCCAGTACGAGTGAAGGCACAACAGAAGGTGGTAACAGTCAGTTAACAAGGTTTCAGCTTCTGAGCTCTTTAACATGTGAGAAAGACTATATATAGCATTGTAGGTTAAGAGTGTATCTGCCTTCGAATATAATGACATCTCACAACCAGTCACCCACTAAACATTGCTAAGTATGGGTTTTAATTAGCTACTTATTCTTTTAAAAATATTCAGTGTGATTTTCACAGTTGGATAATCTATTTTTAAAATGAGAATTAAGAGCACCTTTAAAGCAGCTCTTTCAAATGACTTGTAGGATTTTAATATATCTTCTATGTTTAATCTCCCAATAAATTTTGTTTTATCCACCTGCCTACAATATCTGTAAACCCAGAAATTACTGGAGCTGACCAACAAAATTATATTGTAAAACATCAAACCACCATCAGCTTAATCCAGGGTAACAGTGTGCTGATACTGAAAGGTCTGGACCTGGTCTCCTCCTTCTCTGTACCATGTCTCAACCTATGTAGCTGTGGGCACATCTCAAGCTTTCGGGGCCAAAAGAAAATACTCAATTTCTTTCAGAGCATCTGGATGGCATTCTGTTCTTCAAGTTGCTGATCTGACTCTGCGGCTAAAGAGTCAACTAAATTTGATATAAGAAAATTAACAGAAGCATATTATCAGGGATGCGGGGAGAGCAGAGCTATCCATTTCAGTAGCAGTTACCCTGGGTCAGATGTAATGTCAGATTGCAACCTGAGGACCTACAGGATCAAATTCTTCTCTAACTTGTACCTGGTACAATCACATCCCTCAAGGTTGCTCCAGTGACAAATCTGACCCAGGATGTTAAACCTGATGAGACAAATTGGACAGTATTTCCTATCTACTGCCCTCACAAATATCAAGAAGGGCAAATGTTAAGCCTCCACCCAGGAAGGAATAACCCCATGCACCACTACACCCTGGGGGTCAATCAGCTGGAAAGCATAAAAAGACGTAGGGGTCCTGGCAGACACCAAGTTGAACACGAGTCAGTAGAGTTTCCCTGAGACAAAGACAGCCACCTGCATACTGGGCTGCATTAGCATAGTCAGCAGGTTCAGGGAACTGATCTTTCCCTCTGTTCATCACTTCAGAGACTGCATCTGGAACAGTGTGTGCCATTTTGGGCTCCTCAGGACAACATTTACTGGAGGGAGACCAGTGGAGGTGGCTAGGTCCAGAGCTGGAGCACAGGATGCATGAGCAGGGGCTGAAGGAGATGGGCTTGTTCAGCCTTAAAATGCTCAGGGAAGATCTTACTGCTGTAAGATGACATATATATGAAATTGGAGCCATGCTCTTGCCAGAGGTATAGAGTGAAAGGACCAGGGGCAGCAGACATAAACTGGAACATAGGAAAAGCCAACTCAAGGTAAGTAGAAAAAAAAAACCCACCATGAGTGTGCTTAAATGCTGGAACAGGCTGTCCAGAGAGTCTGTGGGATCTCCATCCTTGAAGATGCGTAAAATGAGTAAGATGTGACAATGCCCTCAGCAGCCTGCTCAGACTGCACTTGCTTTGAGCCAGGGGCTGGATCATAGGACCTTCACAGGTCCCCTCCATCTTACATGACTCTAGGTCTACAGGTTTGCTCCATGTGTAAACCTGAAGAGCAGGATAGCAAGACTCCTTTGTTCAGGAAGCACCATATATTGATAAATTTGTTTTAGAATCAAAATGCCAAGAAGAACACTCAGTCTGATTTCAAAACATGCAGATGAAGAAGCGTCCTTCATGAGATGCTTTAAGAAGTACCCAGTACTGCTTAAGTGGGAATCAAACTCTTTCAAAATTCATCAGCACTAAAGACAGTGAGCCATTAAAATGGTTTAGCATATTTGAAAAGTCTGACATAAACTGCTATGTTCCAGAACAAACTGAATTTTAACTTCTAATTTTCAATATTGCCTGAAGACATACATACACAAAAGCCCTCAGCTTCTTTATAGAAATTGCAGTGTTGTGTGTAGGACTATAAAACCCTTTGTTGGGGAAAAGAAAAATAAAGTTTTCAGTTTTCTGAATTTTTATATTCAACTGCCAGGCCACAGTGAATTACCTTCTTGAAGATAATAAAAATACAAATGGATTGAGAAATGTTTTAGATCTGGACTTGGCACAAAACCCCTTGAAGAATGTGCAACTGCGTCTTGCCCTCCACACATTATTGACCTCTGCATGGCACATATTCAACTTCTGTCAATATGCTGTTTCAAGACAAAGCTTCTTAAATTTGGATAAAATACTCCATTCAGATATCCAAATTCTGTAAACATGTACCTGTTTGGTTATCAGCCCAGAACATACATGCTAATTTATCCCCCCAGCTAAGTAAGAGTCAAATTGTCCTTCCCTCTTCATCATTTACTTGTCACAAAAAGCTGTATTTTTTCAATCTTTAATTATAAGAATACCGAAACTAAAGAGTTAACAATGATATACATTCCTCCAACTGGGTGAATAACCAACACTCACAACTTTACCAATTATGTTAACCCTTAAAACTAAACCCCAGATTTTTTATACCCAATGTACACACAGCACGTCAGTAACATTCAAATAAAATATAGAGTGTTTGTACAGTACAACCTTATACAGACCATACATCTAACATATGTATGGTCTGTATAGATGCATTAACATGTTAATAGAACTCACTATCACACTAAGACTTCTCCTGAAAATTACATTTTCAAAAGCAATATCAAAGGCATGATCACCCATTGCTTTTTGAAAGACCCAATCTCCTGCCTTTTCCCATCCTGCATAAGATACTGCTGGGAGCTGTACAGTCCTGTCTCTGACAGCCATACAAGAGCTGTGTGCACAATTTTAATAAAACTCAGCATCTACTGATGCAGATAGTCTTAATTTTCTCCTTCTTTCTATTTCACTTTTACAAACATGTGAACCGTTTGGGGGAAATGTCTTTGGCAGCGCTCTGGAGGACACCATCCCTTCCAGTTAATGAAACTGTAAGAATAAGATTACTCACCTGCTTCCTGGGAATTCAGAATAAGCAGCTAACCTGCAACATTTTGCATCTGTTGTTATTCTCCTCTTTCCTAGTTTTAGGCATTATCGTAATGAACAACAACACCAGAAAACAGTTTCACTGGACTAGAAACAGCACTGGAAGAAGAAGGAGCTAAACCCTCAGTCTTCATGCCAGCGGAGCAAACATGCAGTTAAAACCTGAATTTGTTTAAGAGTCAACTGGTCAATGCAAGATAGAGAGAAATAATCACATAGGATGATACCTTATAATGTACTTTTCATAGTCAGTTTTCCTCTGAATACGAATTCATTTATTTCACACTTTGACCTGTGGCAGCCCAGGGCAATAGCACCTGAGCCCCAAGGGATGCCCAGGGATGAGCTGGGTCTCTGACAACCTTTTACACAGAGGAGGGCAGCAGCTTCTCACCACAGTGCAGAAGGCACCAGGGAATACAACTCTTCCCTGTGACACTGGGCCATGTGGCCTTCAAAAGTCCTAATACCAGGAGCTCCAGAAAACGAATGGGCTTGTGTCACTGGCTTTTTCCCACTGCTCCAGTTAGCTGTATGCACATTAGAATTTCTCACTGATTCTACCGCATTGAAGCGATATACACTTCACACTAGTTTCTATTCAAATCTTATCTTCTCTGAAAATAAGAAAAAAACTGTGACTGGTTTACTATTCGACACAGGAACAGTTTAAAAGTGTTACTTCAGAGCTACAGAAATACACATTATAAAAGTGCTAATTTAAAGCACTTAATGATCTGCGCCACTCTGGAGACTCTTGTCACAAGTGCAAAGTGCCTTCTGCAGCTGCTGTTTTCCTGCCAAAATTGGTAAGAGCCTTGCTTGGTTCCCATTAGACCAGGATCAGCCCCACTGTCAGGCAGTCACCACGTCTCAAGTTCACATCGTTCTGGAAGTCAGACTTCTGACCCACATTGAAGTCTGGCTGCAAAAGGCAACATCAGATGCAGTTTGTGTGTGATCAGTCAACTGCCTCAGACAGCATGCTTTTGGCCTGTTCTTTAGGGTCTCTGACCATGTGTAAGAAACGAGGACACAAATGGTACCCCGACTCTTCCCACCAAAGAAAATACTAAGGTAGAGTGCTTGACAATCCTGCACCTCATGTCAAATGGCTCTATTTTTTTGTCTTTTCATTTTTTTAAACAAACAAACAAACAAATTTCTGCTAAAACCACATGTATTTACAGTCAGCCCACCTTATTTTTACTGAGGATATCACTCAATAAAACAAAGGCTGATGATGTTTAGGTAGGACACTTTCTCTGATAAAAAAAAAATAAATTATGTCTGCCTTGCAAAGACTGGGGTAATTGAAGCAATGCTGATTTAAAGCAGTTGATGACCTGGTTCAGTGTTTTTACTATAAACAGATGACAGAATTCTTTTGTTGCTCTGCACCACAAGTCAGTGTTACAACACCTCCGGGAGACACTAATTGAATCCTGCTAGTCAGCAGGGCATTAGTTGGCTCTGATGAAGACAACATGAATTTGTGTGACCTTCTAAGGAAAGCAACAGAAGCAAATCTGTGTCTTTCTACTGACGTTTTAGATAGCAGCAACTACAAACTTGATCAGTGAAACGGCTTTTAATCCAACTATTTAGTTATACAAAAGGTTATGGAACATCTCTGATTTTTTATAATATATGAAATACTATTGTAACAGGAACTTCATTTTTAAAAGCTTTATTATGTCTTCAATACACATGATACTTGTAGTATGTTCTAGTGAGTATTTTCACCTTATTGCAGTTCAGTTCACCTCAATTGTTAGGTACATAAGTACTTCAGTCATATGGCAAATCACTGAATTCCCAGGGAAACAAGACAAATTGTACCACCAAGCTCCAAACCACCAGCTGAAGTACTGACTAAATACAGCAGAAGGTTAGTGTAGCCAACAGCCTGACTGAAACTTAAGTTAGGTACCAAGTTGCTAAGTACAATAACACAGGTAAATAATTTATGCCTGAATGCTAAACCCTAATGGTGTAGCTGAGAATACAAGCACATTTAGCAGGAAAATGGAATCAATCAGTTCTTTATTTTCTCTTAAATGAAGAAGTACCTCACTTTACAGAAGGTACCAGTGCTAAGAAGAGAGGTACCAAGAATTAACTGTGCTCATCTGCAGAAGAGCTGTAATACTAAAAGTCTGCATGCCAAGAGCTTGTGCAGCCAGCAGTTAACTAATGAGATCCACAATTAGCTAATTAAATAATTTTTCTTCCTATTAAAAAAAAGGTTTTTGTTATCTTTACTCTTCATGTTTGTTTAACGTATCCAAAATGAAAAAAACCTTCTACTAAACACAGCAAACTTGAACAGACAGAATTTAATAAAAGAAAGGCTTGTCAGTCAGAATCTTTCCCTTAACCTGGTTATTTAATTATTCCTGCAATTGATACATTAAATTGATATCCTGCTATAAAATACAGCTGTTTTGGAATTTGAAGTCCTGCTTCTGCATCAGCCCAGGAGGACATCTCAGCAGCCCTACGAGCTGGACATATTTGGCTGGCAATGGCCAAAGTGACATGGACACAATGGTTTTGGATTGTAGTATCACTAGCACATACCATAGAATCATGGAATCGCCTGGCTGGAAGAGACCTCTGAAATCATCGAGTCCAACCATACCTGTCCACTTCTAAACCGTATCTCCAAGCACCCCACCTAGCCACCTTTTAAACACCTCCAGGTATGGTGACTCAACCACCTCCCTGGGCAGCCTGTTCCAGTGCCTGACAACCCTTTCAGTGAAGAAATATTTCCTGACATCCAACCTGTACCTCCCCTGGTGTAACTTAAGGCCATTGCCTCTTGCCCTGTCACTAGTTACCTGGGAGAAAAGACACACACCTGCCTCCCTACGCCCTCCTTTCAGGTAGTTGTAGACAGCAATTAGGTCACCCCTCAGCCTCCTCTTCTCTAGACTAAACAACCCCAGCTCCCTCAGCCACTCCTCATAAGGCTTGTTCTCCAGACCCTTCCCCAGCTGTTGCCCTTCTGCGGACACAGTCCAGTGACTCAATGTCCTTCTTGTAATGAGGGGCCCAAAACTGGACACAATGTAGCATCTCCAATGCAGTGCATCAGTGTACGCTTTCCCTTTGAACATGGGGTTACTTTTCTTGTACTCCTAAAGGCTCGAGTTTAGCCACAGAAATTATTACAGCATTTCCATTTGCTCCAAACTGCTATAACTGCATTTCCTGAAGTTTTGTTGGACTTAAAGTTTCTTCCTGAAGTCTTCAACAGATTTGTTTGGGCTATTTCATGGAATCACAAAATCATAGAATCATTAAGGTTGGAAAAGACCTCTAAGATCATCAGTTCTAACTGTCAATCCAACACTACCATGCCCACTAAACCATGTCCCTAAGCGCCACATCTACACGTCTTTTAAATACCTCCAAGGACGGTGACTCAACCACTTCCCTGGGCAGCCTGCTCCCGTACTTGATAACCCTATCAGTAATGAAACTTTTCCTAATATCCAGTCTAAGTCTCCCGTGGTGCAACTTGAGGCCATTTCCTCTTGTCCTATCACTTGTTACTTGGGAGAAGAAACCAACTTTCCACAGAAAGAGGGTTAAGATGCAGGTCAAACAGACATCAATCGCTTGTGCTGCAGAGCCTGCAAACATCCCCACCAACAGCAGGCTGCAACATTGTACGTACCAGGTGGGAATGAACTACACCAGGCTGCTGGGAGCAGGGGGAAACCCTGTGTGCTGTGTCACTTGTCACCTCCAAGACTGCTGGAGACCCTTGGTGAAATCCAACTCAGACTTAAGTATTTGTGAGTCCAGGATCTTTCTGTCCTATTTGACATGATTATTAAGAGCTCCTGGGAAGCAGCACCGCAGAACTTCAGTTTAAATCTATTAATATAGTATCCACTTGGCTCACTAAAGACTCAGTCACTGGCATTGGAATCCTTTGTCACTTCAGCCAACAAAAGACAAAATAGCAGACACTGGAGAAATAAAGCAAGATTTGGGGCAAAAGGTCTGACAGTAGGGGCAGTGGTAGTTTCTCAAGTATGTTGAAAATCTCACACATAAGATATTATAAAAGAGAAAAAGCATTTGAAAAAAAAAAAAAAAAAGAAGAGGCACTCAGAATTTGCATAACTTTTTTTAAAGTTCTGCTGTAACAGAACTCATTCTTTTTCCAGCTATAAGTTTAAATGCCTGGCATTGGTCTTTCAAATTCTAGTTTTTAAATTAAATACAACTTCATGTAGAAAACATACCTGCAGACAGCACACACAAAACAGTCTGGGTGATAGGTTTTGCCCAGTGCTGAGACCACTTCTCCCTCAATGAATTGATCACAACTGAAGCACCGTGTGCCATAGAGTCTCTGGTAGTCCAAAGTACAGATGTAGTCTCCCTGTCTCACAAAAAATCCTCCTTGAGCCAGGTCACATCCACAAGCTGTAGGAAGAGAAAAGGCAGACTCAGAAGGCTGGGAAAGCAAAGCTTGCTCTCTAAGATTGTGCTGATTTTTCACCTCTGATCAGTATGTTCCTAGTGGAGTATTTAAGCACTTCAATATATGGGCTTATGATCACAGAACAGTTGTGCATCTGAAAAACATTACTTTTGTAGTAAATTACATCAATGATGTATTTTTGTACAGTAATAGCTTGGATTTATTCCATGTAAAAATACTAACCTGAGTGCAGAGGCTGCTAGTACAAAGTCTTCAGGAGTTCAGTTCAGGGCTAGCACGTAGAACACCCGTCATATTTAAGAGGTTAAAGGAAATGCATAAAGGATATAAACCTTCAAATCTAAAGCACTAATGTCACAAAGAAACATCTCTGACAGATTACAGTTGTCTGATATTCTTCCTGAACTACAAAAGCAGTTAAAATACTACTCCCTCTAATCACAGGGTCAGATGCACATAGCAACTGCTCTAACCTGCCACAAGTTTTCAAAATCCTTTTTTAAAATCAGATCTTATGTTTACCTGATAAACAGCACTCACCAAACATGAATTGGAAGGATCTCCAGAACCATCTGCTTCTGGCAAAAGTAGAGTTTTTAATCCTATCTGTCACTTTTTATTTATTTATTTTAAGCTAAATTTGTAGGAAATGGTTAAAGTTGATTTACCAAAGATTTGAGGGACTTTTCAGGGGCTTTCTCCATTGTCCCATGGATGTGGCTAGGCTGGCATTTTGAGAACATGCAAGATGGGAAAGGAGAGATACAATAGCCTGGCTAAAGTAACACAGAAGTAGACAGAGATACAGAGGATGATCCTCAACCATATTGAGCAGGATCTTTGAAAACAGACTTGAACTGATTTATAAGAACTGGAATTCAAAACAGGGCTTCTGCTGCTCGGCCAGTTAAGTCACAGCATCACACTTGCTACTATGTACTCCTGCTCCTGGGGATGTTGCATGTAGGGAAGCACTTCCAGCAGCAAACAGTGCTTATAGTCAAAGCTTAACAGATGACTGTGGCAGTGTCACTACTTGCATACAGTGCACAGAAGAAGAGTGGAAATGTTGTGTATCAGATTTGGGTTGTGTGTACAAAACACTGCAGAGCTGCTCAGTCCCAAAATAGCAGAGGCACCTTAACATCCAAAGTCCACAACTGAGATTTCTGCTTAGGTACCTGAGAGTCCACAGGCACTTTGGTTTTTAAATGTAAAGCCTCCCAACTCACACCAAAGCTTGTTTACAATGCCAAAATCGTCATCTTGCATCTAAATTGTAAGAAGGGAGTCTCCAGTAGGCATGCTCAAGGCACAAAATAGCACACACTCACAGCACAGAAACCTCTAGAATGCATAAGATCCTGTCACCTTCACTCAAAACCATATCCAATTACCTGCCTTTTAAAATAATCTTTCTTAGTAGTTAGAAAGCACAGCATAGGAGGTCTGGGCTCAAGGCCCTCTTTAAACCGGGTATTTAAATTCTTATCTTTCTCCCTGGAGATGGGCCTAACCACTAAGTGACAGAAAAGAAGAATCATGCTCAAACTG
Organism: Antrostomus carolinensis; assembly: GCF_000700745.2. NCBI lineage: Eukaryota > Metazoa > Chordata > Aves > Caprimulgiformes > Caprimulgidae > Antrostomus > Antrostomus carolinensis. The sequence goes on from NW_010314255.1 coordinate 88,842, forward strand.
TATTAGTATATGACCAAGAACTGAGGAACCATGGGTTAATTAATCTTTTTTATAAGTCAAAATAATTTCAAGTGTATTGCATTTGTCATTGACAACAACTATGTATTAGATTATTCATCTTGCAATACATTGCCCATGTGCTTTACCTTACAGGCTTAACACATTTGCTTTAACATTTTTCTTTCTCGCCCTTGCTCTGTTTTTCACTAAGGACATGCTTTTTCAACAGACTTCAAAAATATTGCATGCCTTGCTGAATATTATGAGTTCCTTTCAGACTGTATATTTCACCTAGGTACATACTGGTGTGAGAGAGGCACAAATCAACTATGGATTTAAGATGATGCTGAACAGCATGCTGAGCTGATATTAACGATGCACTAGAGCAGTTCTAAATTGTATCATACGGTGTTCAAACTTGCAGAGCAGACCATAAAAGAAAAAAGTTAAAGGACATAATTGGGTTTCTGAAGTGAGTAGGGAAGGATATTTCTTTATGCCAGTATCTTCTAATCGAGTCCCCTGATTAGAAGTGCCATCACTTCAGCCTCCCTGTATGCAAATTCATTGGCTGAATTCAGTAAGAAGGAACACAAATTGCTCCATGTTCATTTGAACAGCAGAATTAAGATTATTAAGTTGTTATAATACCTGTTACTATACTTTCCAATTAATATTAATGGCCTGACAGTCATAACAGATACACTGTAAGTGACCTCCATGCCAAAGTAATGGGTTCTTCTAGTGGCTTTTGCTAGACACCACACTATGGTGATATTAATATAAGAAATAAAAGAAATTAAGAGGACTATGAGAAGGAAAAGCAACCTACCAACATACGTGCTCCACAATAGTTAATGATTTTATTCCTGCAGAGAGCTATTTCAAGATATATCACTTTCTGGATAAAGCAAGTGCTGTAAATCTCACCCACCTGCAGCTCTAGAGCAACAGATAAGATATATAGAAAAAATTCACAGGATAAGATTGCAATTAGGATATTGGCCAAGGGGGAGATGACAGTGGTTTGTGAAGAAGGGGGAAGCATAGCCTCAAGGCAGGCCGTTAGCACAGCTAATTAATGAATACAGGGGAAATGCCAATAGGAATAATGTTCTTGCTTCAACAAAGCAGACCCATGGCAATCAAGTGCACTAATGACCAAAAGCCCATGGGCACTATCATCTGGAAGGAAGGGAAGCTGGATACCTTGTAAGCCCTGATCTAGCATATAACTTGCTCAGTTATTTTCACAAAAGACTGATTCAGAGTAGAGCTCGGCTATCGGGATGACCTAGAGAATGAAAGACTGTTTTTAAAGATAAGCAGAACTTGTCTTGTTCAGCCTAACAACAACAACAAAAATAAAACCTTAGGAAACAACTAATATCTCAACATACATCTGAGGTTTAAACAGAGTGAGTTCAAGAGAAAATTAAGACCTATTTAAACCCAATGAGAATGTTGTCACAAGAACAAGTGAGGAAACCCTGGCCATGAATAAATGGAGGCTAAAAATAACAGAAGTGTTTCTAACCACAACACGAATGAGGTTTTCAAAGAGCATCCCAGTAAGAATGAACACAGATGAGAAAAAAAAAATCAGATCTCTATAGCTTTCTAATGAAGTCTGAGCAATATTTAAAAGGGATTATGAGATAATGGTTAAAATACTAGCTTAAAGACACTATCACTTAACAGATAATGAGAGAAATCACAAAACCATTAAAAGCATCAAATGTGAGACAAGCTTGGATGAAATTAGAAAAATAATTGGTTTTTATTTTAAATTTCTTAGGGTTTGGGTACCTTAAATCCAATACCACCATTCGTAAAATATAAAATCAACATTCAAAAATGCAGTTCTTCCATTAAATGATTCTGCTTAATTAAGCAGATGCATCTGTCATCCTCCATAAAATCAGCACTTAGGAAACATTACAATGTAACAAATACCTAACAGTTTTATTCAACTATCCTCATGTTTTATAGTTACATCAGAAAATGCACAGAAGTATGGAAAGCAGCTCTTTCTTTTTCACTGACAGTATTACTTTCTGTATAATACAGTAGTAGAAACAAACCGACATATAAATAGGTGTATAGGTGTAAACAGTATAAATTTATTTGGAACCAATTAGATCCATAACAAATTGAATTAGGACTAGTGGCCAACATGCTTATTCTTCTTCGGAGATTTGATAACCTCTTCCGCTAGGCAAGGCTATTAAATCCCCTGACGTACATCAGCATGACTACTGATTCAGTTCAGTGCAAGAACATTTTTATGGCAGAGGATTATAATTTTCTTGAATATTTTGTTTTTAATAAGGCCAGCTGGTTTAATGTCACTACAAACATAACTTGTGAAGACGTTAGCTGAAGCAATTTTACATGTGCCATACTAAACAAAAATATTTTTGTCAATGGGCATCAGTTCTTCTAGAGTCCCCTCCAAACTGATTAGCTGTAAGCAAAACTCCTAAGAAAGAGTCCATTAATACATTTTTTTGGCACAGAAAACTGAGCAGGGTGGGCTTTCGGCCCTTTCTTTCCATCTTATTTTGGCATATGCCCGTAAGAGAGACCATGTATGTGACAGTTCACAGAGGTGCTACCCTCTGCAAAGTCCTTACATTTATTCATGAATGAAGAAAAATCTAGATTATGAGTGAACCTGGGGCACAGGAGGAAGTCTCTATGGTTACTCACTGACTTGGCAGGCTGGGGGAAGCCACAACTTTTCCAAAATCCAAATACTTCTCCCCTGCTCTTCACACATCCCTCCATCACCAACCATAACCCAGGTCACAAACTCTCACGTGCTCACGCACTCTTGAAGCATATCCATCTGATATGATCCTCGACACTCAGCTGACCAGAGGAGAACACAGGGATTCCAGTAATACTGGCTCGGATATTGAAATTGTCCCAGTTTAAACCTGAGAACAGTAGCTCTGAAAATAGACCCACTGGCTATCCCTCAGGTGAGATGCTGTGCCCCTTGTCTGCTGCTTACATGGGCAGAGAGACACTGCCCAGCTGAGATGATCCTGCACACCTGCAGGGACTAGAATTCAGGGAAAGGAAAGCTGGAGGGAGTTGAGGGAGCACATTTGAAAGCAACTACCAGATCTTACTCTACTAGGATAGGAAATCAGTGTTATGTCACAGACCCACTCCTACCCAACACTTGTCATCCAAAACAAGTATCTGGAGGTAGAGCTATTTAAAACCTAGAAACAGTTTCCAACCACCACTGAAGTTCATTTTAGTGAAAAAAGAAAAGCACTGCAAACATAGCACTTATGATAATGAAGAGACTAACACTGAGTAACTCAGCTCCTTGTCTTGGTGTTACCTCACATACCAAGGTAATGCCTTATCCTGAAAAGTAATGAGCTTTAGGGAGTAATTTTTAAGTATGGAATAAATAAGTGTTTGTCTTCTCTTACAGGATCTAGCAGTAAGCCAACACCTGTAAGTGTTGAGTGATTTGAGATGGAAGATATCCATACCATTACCACCACTTCAGCATGGCTTCTCTGACAACTCACTAATGCTACTCATTAGGATGGCTCACAGTTACACAACACCAAAATACCTCATATAGATCTGAGGGGTTCCTCTACTCACTTAGAAACAGGCTACTTTTTTCCCCAGTCTGGTGTCTGGAACAGTGCTGGTGCACAGCATTTATGCTGTGTGATTTCACAGTCAATCAAACTCCGTAATTCTTTATTGCCTACAGCTTATAAAAATAAATAGCAGCAATAGCAATTAATTAATGCACTTAAGCATGCTGCTAGCCTGCTATTGTATGTCATCAGTATTTCATATGCACTGTATGATTATAAAATGCATCCCTATTTTCCTTGCTGGCAAATGAGCCCACTGAAAGTAGATTAATTTTTCAGCTGTGTGCTGGGTCTGAAAATCAGCTGTGTCCTGAGAGGCTTGAAGGATGCTACACTTTCTGAGCTGCTGTAAACTACAGCAGCCTATAGCAGTAAAATGCACCGGTCTTATCATCATCCAGACAGTGTTGATTTGCTTTCAGCCTGCCAGACAATCAAGCATTTTGCTTATCAACCTGCAACTGCATGTATGAAGTCTATTTCTTTTTTTTCTCCCATTTGTTGCCTGATGTAAGCAACCAGGCACAAATCCAACACAGGAGAGGCAGGGTCCCTGAAAATAAAGAAGGAACAGAACGTTGTTACTGAGAAAACAATAAAAAAAATCTCAGCTTGCCCAGAGATTATATATAAATAAATAAAAGTTTTATTCCTCAGTACTGTGGCTTTATGTTCATTTCTACTATTTTCCTCCATCCCCAAGATGGATCCTGGTGGCTGACTAAGATCCCAAAAATGACATGTAGAACACTGCTGATATTCTCTTTTGACAGCTAAATTGCACATCTTCATACACCATTGATGTAATCTGGGAGCCCATTCTCCAAAAGCCCATGATTATATCTGGAACATTACTTCTGCCCGCTATGTCTGTGAGAGGCAATAGCAACCACCTGGCAAAGTTCCACCACTACAGCTTTTACTTGACTTCAAACTGACCTGCAATTGATTTGAAGCAGTCTAAGCCCATTTCCAGAAAATAACTGTGACTGTGAGACTCTTTCTGTTGCAGACTCTTGTGCAGATGAGTCCAGGTAAACTTTTCATTAAGGTTTTGGGGAAGTCTTGCCCAGTTGGAAGTTTGCTGGACATGCAAAGCCTGCATAGGAGTAAATTCTCACTCACCCTCTTAGTCAATTCACACCTGAAACTTCTGTCTATAGGTGAGACATCAGCAAGACAGAAGTAATCTTGCAATGGTATATAATCCATATAATCCAGTTTCTCTTCCTAGGCAGGAGTGATCATATCTAGGTCTTTCCAAGCAGATGTCCATAAAATCAAGAACACTCAAGCCTCTCGGTCACCAACAGCATTTTAGCTATAATATCTGAAATGCCAGCTATAATCTCAAGGACTGGAATCTTACTTCATTTTGTTACAGCCTAGGGTAAACAAAAATAGAAGTATGCAGCACCAGAAAAGTCTGAGTCAGACCTGATGGCCCTCTCCCAGCTGCCAACTAGAAACTGCAGGGAGGCAGACGGTTCTGCCAGAGGAAACGCAGAAAAACTTTGTGGAGTGGTGTAAGGGACTAGATGGAAGTATGCTTCAACGTTGTTGGCAGAACCATCTAACCAGGGAAAGCCCCATCGCCATGTGCCACCTGTGAGGAACATGGATGCATTCTAAGAACACAGTCCATCTCCTCTGTGCATGTTCCTGGGCCCAGGGTCAGTATGTGGGGGGTTCAGACCCTCTAGAACTTTCGGGGTCCCTCTGGAGATGGTACTAGGCATGCACCCCACCACCAAGTGGGTGGCGTGGATATGAAACTGGACATTGGACTGATGGGAGCTGCAACTCTGTGGTAGTAGCTATTGCACCCTTCTCTCTCCCCCCTCTTTCTCTTTTCCACTCTTTTCCCTCCCTTTCTTTCTTTTTGTTGTGGGCCAAATAAATTGACTTGGCACTTGACTCTGTTTTGAGTCTTAATTCTGTTTCCAGGAACAGAGAGAACCTGGTCACAATATCTGATTGGACATCACTCAGGAGTTAAGCCTCGCTCTCCCTGGCCACCTAGAACAATCTGAGGTCAGTTGGAAAGCAAGGGAATTTAACTTCTGTTAAATTGTCTTGCCTAACAGTGGATCATGACAAATTTGTAAGACAGAAAGAACTGTGGGCTATATCTTATCCATTTTACACTTCACCATGCATGTGCAGCATAGATAAAGGTATGCACGATACATCACATCTACACACACTCTCAGGCTAGACTGGTCACAATACTCATGAATTAATCTGTGGGGTACACTCTTCAGTGCAGGAAAACCCTTAGAGATTCAGAATCTTCTTATGACACTGACAAAACATTAGTGACTCAGGTGTGCTAACTAAAATGGAGAGTTTGGGGAGTTTCCCGTGCACTTGAGCCCTGCAACTTGACTCCTATAATTTATGGGAACTACATATCTAGTAATTTTTTCATTAGAAAGTGCATTTCCATTTTCCATTTCCCTCCTAGAAAGTAGAATTTTCCAGTAGATTGAAGACAGTGTTGCTGCCCTATAAAAGCTCTCCTGTAGTGTTAAGGGTGAGAGAGAGAGATCCTCATAGCACTATGTATGTGGCTGTTCCAAGCTACTGAAGCAACCTCCAGAAAAACTGGAAAAATTGCCCAGTTTATATTGATTTATTACTTTGAGGAACCAATCTGGTTATTTATAATTTACAATCATGCTAAAGAGATTTAAGAAACAGAGTAATGCGCTTTAATCCATTTACAACCTAATAGCATTTTAAGTGTTTATGATAAAATACTGCTGTCATTTGCTAGACTAATTAAAACAGGTTGTTTTTTTCTTTTAACACATAAAGCAAAAACATTAAATATTTTCTGATTTTTCATAATGATGCTTTGGGTGCCAGCTACAGGTTTGCAAATTAAGTGGTTGCTCTGACTGTGCACAGATATGGCAGATGGTCTTGTGTTAATGAGTTGCAGAAAGTGGGAGGTGGAATAACACCACTGTGGCACTGATGAATTTTATGCAACAGCTCTCTCTGGGTGTCCATGCAGGCTTCACACCACCTCAGTGCACCGAAATGTTCAACTGCTCCATGTAGTATCTTGTATCCCTGTGTGAAAGTGTGATATAGACAGAAAGTCCCTCTCCATAAAGGCTTCCTTACACTGACATTTTTTGCATGTAGAAAAACTTTACCCTAAGAAGAGAATTGAGTAATTCAAAAGAATTACAGGCTCCTCACAGGCATGACATTATCTAATGTGGGCTGAAATTATGTATGCTCAAAACTGCTTTATCTGAATAGTATCTCTACTGCCTGCAAAGCTTCTGTTAGCATCCAATACTTTATTTAATGGAGATCAGGCATAATTTTAAATGCATTCAGTTTTGTCCTGGTTCTACGTTGATTTCAACCAGGATGAGTTTTACCACTCTCCATTTGTTTGGTGTCTTTGTCTAAATCTACCTCAGCATTCCCAGCACAGTCAAGCACCTCTCTGAGGTAGCTCTTACCAGTGAGAAGAAATGGAATGGAAACATCTCCCTCCATCTTCTGCATGTGGCTGTGTCTGTAGTTTGGATCATGCCCTAGAAGTTTCAGCAATTACTTCTTTGAAAATCCTATCCATGTTTTTAATAAGCACTTAACTTTCTAGCATAACTTCTCAGTCTTTAGACTAGAAGGATATGAATAAGGAGAAAAGCAAGGCAATGAAAAGACTAAAGAAAACTGTATTTGTCTATTAGTAAGAAAGTAAAGCAGGGGTATTGTATAATATCCTGAGTATAAAGACTAGAGTAAGCATGTTTAGCTTTTCTATGCCTTAAAACTCTAAAATTCCAGAAACTTTGTGTCTTTAAATGAGATAAATCAAGTTGGAAACCAGAAATAACAGAAGCTTGGCTTCCTGTAGTGCATACTTAGATAACCTTTATTGAAACGCTAGGAAGATATTCCTTTACCAGTACTCATAACCATGATTCCTGTCCCTTTCACCACACTTTACTGATACAAAAATTAATAAAGAGACTTCTAAAAAAATCCATCAGACTCTAGATGACATTAGAGTGCGCATGAAATAGAGCTTAGTGAAATAAAGCTTTCACTAGAGTGTTGATATGACTGGCATATGACCAACCAAGACATAAGGGGTTGCAGACAGTTCTTTATGAATACAAAGAAAGGTTGCAACAAGAATGTGGTTAAAGCAAAAGAAAAATTAACAATTACTTTGTGATTTTGAGCATTCACTAACCAACCACATTCTTTTTTCACGCTTTCACTATTGAGTTGCTTTTAGAAAGTTAGTGGCTAATTATTTCTAAAGTTTAAGAATCTCAAATCCACAAAACAGAATCAATGGCCACTGGATTAAATCACTTTTACACGGGCAACAGTGATTATTATCATTATTATCATAATTATTATCATTATTTCAGTGAGATAAAATATTAAACTAATGTGACATTGGTAAGTCAGCCCTAAACCCACCATACTGTCCAAGCCAGACTCCGAGAGTATTGCGTCGAAAGCATAGTTTTTCCTATTATACTGAGTTAATATGATCTGGGATTGCAAAGTATTTGGGATTGTAAAGTATTTGGGAAGCAATGGGCACGTTGCTGAGAGAGCCTGATGAACAAGAACCCCTACCCTGCGTCCCCAGTGCCTAAGATACCACACATGCCATCGACCACTACTGCTGTGCCAAAAGTTGGGACTCCGAAATCTTACTTGTGAGCTTCCCGTAAATGACTCCCATTCGGAAACGTGAAACCCTGTAGCTATGTCCGAACCGCGAGTCCCTCAGATTACTCAGCGTAGCTTTTAACACACTTATTTATATCCTAGCAGATACATTTGATCTAACAAACACATCACTATTATCACGTTACTTGACATTTTTAACCTTTTCACTGAATATTCTTATCTCTTCCCTTTAACATGGCTTCATGATAAATGATGTAAGTCTGGGTTTTGTTGTGTGTTCTAAGGAAAAAATGCTCTAAATGTGATGTATCCAGTCCAGGGCTCTTACACAATTCCCAGGAAACCGTAGTGCCACAAGACTCATAAATGCTGACCCACAGAACCACATACTCAGCTCCACTGTGATATGATATGTTTTAACAGGTTAATTAAACAAGTAGATGAAAATTCATGGTGAAAAAAGTACACCTGAAACTGCTAGCCGTGCCAGCATGACGACTGCACGTACTGCATCTATAGCAAGGCAGTAATCCAGGGAATTTTGAGTAGGGGTAAAACATGACAGACACACACATAGCAAAGCCGCTAAAGCACAATGGTCATGTTTTTACATCTGTGGCTTGAATTGCAAGCTTACTTAATTTCATCAAGACCAAGCCAGTAAAGGACAAAGATATGAGTTACAGTTCATCTCACATAGGAGTAATCTTGCACAGAGAACAGCTTTTTTGCAGGACCATATGGATTTTCCCATTTAACTAGGGTGTAGGCTGCAGGATTTTTGCAGGCAAAGAGATTTGCAAACTCATTATAGACTGTCCATTATTTGGTCTGCCAGAGTGACTATACATGTAAAGTAAGTTTTCTGATTTTACATAAAACTATAGTAACCAAATTATCCAGAGCCCTTAAAAACATTTGGCTTTGATTCACACTTCCAGTATTTCCTAAAATAAAACTATAGTAACCAAATTATCCAGATAATTGTGGCTTTGATTCACACTTCCAGTATTTCCTAAATACTGTATTTGACATCAGTTAGTGCTACTTTGGAAACGCCAGGATGTTATCACATCCCAGAAAAATAAATACTTGACAAACACTCCTAAAACAAGGAAATTTCTATTTTTATTAAAGATCACAAAGGCTACTCAGGATAATATTATCGCAGCACATACATCTCTCCTATCTACAATTCTCCGCTAGTCTGTCTCTCTACTGGCTCACTAAATAATGCTGTTGTAATCAAGCTCCAAGGAAGTATTAGCCTAACACCATACCCCGTATGAGAAGCAATCCTGACCCGACAGACACACTCAGAATGAACTAAACAACACAATTTGTTTTAATTTGATAGTCTGAGTCATCAATATTTTAGCACCTTTTATCATTTTCCTTGGTGCTTTCATTACAGTGGTAAGAAATAATAAGAGAATTTGCAAACATGGGAACCAAAGCCCTTGAAGTCTAATGAATAAAAAGTTTGCCTTATTATTTCAAAAGCATCTACTTATATTAAAAAAAAAAACTGATTAAAATGGGAGATATTTAAAGTAACGAGCGAGTAAAAAATTAGAAGTGAGACTAGATTGCATGTTCCCTACAGCTTTTTACTAGCAGACTAGATGCGCACCTTAACAAGAAATAATACATACAAATAGATGAGTATAAATCCTATTTATAACGCCTATTTACCTCCATAAATCCTATTAAACTTTGATGCTGAGGAAAACTAACAGTTGTTCACAGCATTGCTATAAAAATTTTTAATCTGGATGTGTATCTCAGTCTTGAATACTAAGAATTCTTTGATTTTTTAAAACTTTTCTTAGAATTGTTTAGAATCATTATCTGGTGAATGAGTGACTTTATACTAACCTTCCTTGGTTATATAATTTAATTTGAATACAAAAGGCACCTACTTACTTGCTGTTACCTTTCTGAAACTCACAGTTCCCATAGGAATAATCAGATGTCAAGCAGTATGGCAGTATACAAAACTACTTTTCTACCCTAAAATATGAAACAATTAAATGTCTCTGCCCCCTCTGAAATCTCATAATTTATCCAACACTGTCAAAGAAACAATCTCACAGTTTACAGATATTCAAAAAGGTAAGTGGGACTTCCTCCAGTGTAGTATCATCTGCCACTGACCAAGTCATTCGAACAGACCTCAAATACCTCTAGACAACCTCTCCAGACATGGTCATTTGTAATGCTTCATAGAATCATAGAATGGTTTGGGTTTGAAGGGACCTTAAAGATCATCTAGTTCCAATCCCCCCTGCCATCAGCAGGGACACCTTCCACTAGACCAGGTTGCTCAAAGCCTCATCTAACCTGACCATGAACACTTCCAGGGAGGGGGCATCCACAACTTCCTTGGGCAACCTGTTCCAGTGTCTGACCACCCTCACAGTGAAGAACTTCTTCCTAATATCTAATCTAAACCTCCCCTCTTTCAGATTAAAGCCATTTCCCCTTGTTCTGTCATTAACTGCCCTTATGAAAACTCCCTCCCCAGCTTTCTTGCAGGCCCCTTCAGGTACTGGAAGGCTGCTATAGAATGTCCCTGGAGCCTTCTCTTTTCCAGGCTGAACAGCCCCAACTCTCTCAGCCTGTCCTCATAGGAGAGGTGCTCCAGCCCTCAGATCATCCTGGTGGCCCTCTTCTGGACTCGTTTCAGTTTGTGGTCTTGCATCATTGTACATCTGTAAACACTGTGAGAAGGAACATAATTTTCTACAGTTTTACAAGTACCTAAGGTTTTTCTGATGAAGACTACAAGATGGTTTAACACAGAGGCAGTCAAGCTAAGCAGGCAGGCAGCAGGCAGCTTAGCAGGGCAATGCAGCCAGCCCACACATGGATTATCTGTCCTGGGACTGTCCTGCAGCTGCGCTCGACACTGGACACAATCTCTGTCAAGGTGCTATCTTTGGCGGATGAGGTGAGAGGGGTAAATTGCATTGCTGAGTACCATCAAAAGAAATGCACCGCAGGGAGGAGTTAACTGCAAGGTAAATATATTCCCACGGTCATCATCCTGACTATGCACAACAGTCCAGCTGCATGACAAGAAAAGGGGTTCAGAAAGGGAGTTGCAGCACAAACCTCTCCTCCAAGGCTAAAAGGAGGTAAGTGGTCAGCCAACTAGGAGAACTGTGTGCCATTTTATTGCTAAATCCTAATACTTGAATTATATTTTTTCATCCATTGATTTAAGAACATGATTAAAAACCCAAATCACATTCGTCTAAACTAATTTTTCCCCCCCTTTATAATAGCTAGCAAAATGTATGTTCAGCGCTCTGTTCTGTTCCTAAGCTCTTCTCACATAACAACGTGGTAAATTCACTCTATAAAGCAACTTATGCTTCTTAAGTACCAAATAAAACCTAGAAAGAAAACAACAGATACCAGAAGGATACCAGAAAATTGATGGAAACTCTTGAAAAGTGATAAAAGAAATCATGGCATTTAAAGAATGAGGAGAAAAAGAATCCAACCATGTGTGCAAACTTAGCACTTCAAAAAATGATTAGTCAGGAGGAACAGAAGTACTCCAAGAGTCCTGACACCAAGAAGCAGTTTAACCACACGTCTCTGACACTATCTCCTGTGCCAGCTGAGAGCCTGATGGGCAGCTGACAGACTCTACCCTGCTTCTTCTTTGTTAACATAGTGATTTTTTTTCTCTCATTTAATCCAAGATCTGCCTGAAGCGAACGAACTCCTCCTTATCTCTTACAGACAGGTAGGGGTAATACAGCTTCTACAGTATATTCATCACATTCTTGTGCATGGGGGTGGAAAAAAAAGACATCACACTGCCTAGATTTGTGATCAGTGAATAGTTTCAGATCCCGCTTGCTGAATTTGCAGGTGATCTGATAACCTCTAAAAGAAAATACCGTATGAAACGAAAACACAGATGTATAATTGTGTCTTGTTCCTTCTGTAGGACTTCTCAGTGTTTTCTCATAGCAGATCTGTACAAAAGGGGCTTGGATTTCACCCAGATGAATCTTATGGAGACTTACATGGAGCACATACCAGTATCTTACTGAGACTTCATGCAGGAAACAAGACTCCTGAATAACAAATTATCTGCTCTCTATCTGAATTAGGTCTGAAAAACCTAATAATAAAAGTTGCCATAAGAACAAGTGGCTTTAGAAGAGTTTGAAAGATGTATGTACGGGCTGTGTTCTGCTTTAAATAGCATTCTGGTTCTGAATAGGTGACCAAAATATTTTTGCTATTTAGGATAGTGCACTATGCTTATTTTTCTTGCTGTGTAATTTTGCAAAGAACACAATTATTGAGCTGAACATTGAATCCTGTCTATTGAACTCATTAAAGATCAACACAGTATCGAATATGCTTAATCCCCTGTGATTTATAAAAATATCAATGTAGCTGACACATAACAACAGTTTTCTTTCTGATAGTTTCTTCTAAATAGAAATGGAAATAGTGACATTAAAACAGCTGGGACCAGAGCCATGCTCATGTTTCTAGGCTGTGCTACGAGGATTAATAAATGTCATTTGAAGTACTACTTAACAATGAAGTAAGCAAGTTGTCCATTAAACATCAGTTAAGATTTACTCACCTATACAATCAAAACAAATTAGAACTTTGCAACTTCCAGATAATCTTTCAAACAACCAATAAGCTACAGAATGGGTGTTGTATTGCTTAATTCCCTGTTTCCTTGACCATCCTTCTGCCAGTCACGATGTGTCAATATTAGATCACCAGGCATTAACCTGGAGCAAACCAAGTAGTTCCCCTCAGAAAATGGCAAAGCACAGATGGCCACACTGGGATTCAAATATCATAGCCTAAAACACAAAGAGTCTGACAGAGGTGGCCATGGCTCACCCCATGGCATGCATTAGACAGCTAGGAGAGGGATACCCTTTGGGTTTCTTTGTAAATGTTCATTGTCTCCTAACCCCGCAATGTGTTTCACTACCAGTTCTTACAATCTGTTCCTCTTCAGGTCCCAGCTCTATAATAAAACTCAATGGGTTTATATCCAGTCAAAACATACACCACTGTTAGGATTTAGGATGTTTACAGTTTTACAGTAAGCAGTCATAGAGTTTACAGTAAATCCTTTCATGTATGGACTGCATTTTAAAATATGTTTGTGAAGTTTCCAGGACCAGGAAGTCACATGCCCAGTGCTAATGCCCTAGTTATAGGAAGAGCTGTGACAAACACCTACCTTTGCAAACAAAGCACTTAATATGGAAATACTTGTTCTGAACTCTCAAAACTTCTCCTTTGCATGGGTTTCCACAGTTATTGCAGAGAATTGCAGTACTTGATGGCTTCTCCAGTTGGCTATGTACAGCCTGTGTTTGTGAAACTGCAAGGGAAAACAAAAGGTAGAGCATTTTAAAGGCCGCCAGATGCATTACTGCAATAAAACCATCTTCTGTAAGATGTACAAATAATGGCAATTAACACCTGGGACAAAATAGGTCAAATGGATCAAACAGTTTTAACTTCTGGTATTGGCCAGCACAATCTGCAAAATCTGCTAAAGGAGCTGAGCCAAACTTCTAATTTCATAACTTTCAAAGCTCACACCTGCAAACATTTCAAACATAAAACAGAATTGCTTATAGAGGAAAGAATCCACATGATAAAGTCTTGAGAGCCTCCACCTGAATTTCAAAAAATGCTTTGTTGTACTTTCTCTTCAAGAAATCAAAGGCTATAGATAAAAGATACTGTTTTTATCCAAAGCACCTTTAATGGGATTTAGTAATTATTACACTGTGAGCTATGAATGTTTAAAGTTCAAGGCAATTACCTTTTTAATTGTTTTTAAGATAGAAATACACTCCTGTAAATATTCTGATTTCATACTTCTGAAACATTGACATCTCTGTAAATACCACATATAACTGATCACTAAAAAAAAGTTGCTGTCATTTTCTAAGAAAATAATTTCAAGAGATTGGTGTATCCAGGTTAGTAAAATATTAAGTGAATTAAAAATTTGCTGCCACCTTGTGATGTAAATTAGAAATTGCATTTATTGGGCTGTTGGTAATAACAATATAAATTGGGATCCCAGTGTGTTAAGTAGAACAGGCGAGATATGACCTTATTCTTGCAATTCTGCTGTGGCATCTGCATCAATTTTTATCGCACTGTACTTAGGAGTCTAGAGAGCAAACACTGCGGCGGGTAACTATAAAGGGGCTGTACTGTACTCAATAGACTTGGCTTTTCTCCTGTGTGAAGAAGAACTAATAACAGGAAAATATATCAAGCATTTTAAGAAAATTACATGCTAAATAACATTCTTCTATAATGGGGCATGTTTATTCTAAGGTTGGATTGCTTACTTCTAAGTAACTGAATTTTTAAAAATTTTAGCTTCAAAATAAACTTACCAACCAACCAGTTAAAATGAAGTAACCTCTCACAGGCCAATACACTAATTATGAATGGTGATGATTCATGTTTCCCTTCAGAGTCTAGTTGAGGGATAATGCCACTTCTGTGTAACCTCTGCCTTTCACCAACATTAAAAAAAAAAAAAAGGAGGGCGGGCGGGGAGTAACTTTTTGTATGAGACTGCTGAGACACAATGGATAAATCTGTAAGAATCAGGGTTAAACTCAGATTGGCCAAGATCTTTAGTTTCTATTCCTATTGGAATATCAAAGTTGCTATTTCAGAAACTAAGCTTCTGAAAGGAAAAACAAAAGGGGGGGGGGAACCCCACAAAATTGATTTTAATTTTAAAAAACCCTAACAGTTACAGTATGGACACTATGAACACACATGATGACAGATGATAGCAAAATCAGTAAGTGGGCATCATGCAGCTCTTGTTCTCCAATATCCAACATTGTTGCTCTTCCTCCTCTATTCTGACCCTCATCCTCACCACCGGAAAGTCGTGGTGATACTCAAAAGGCCTTTCCACATCCACCAACTTTAAGAAGCCAGTATTACAATGAGATGCTGAGACTCCCACCCAGTCTTCCAGGGGAGTTTCTGCAAGTTTTGCCCAAACTGCACTTACTACTCCTGTAAGTAAAGTGGTTTGGATTGGTTTTTTTGTTTGTTTGGGTGTTTTTCCCCATATAGGAGATACATAGGATTGAGCTGCCCATAGCATTATTCACCACCCATGAGCATTCTGCCCGGTCTGCTGACATTACACATTCTGGGACTGTCAAAAAAGTCCTGCTCAAGGCAGTGTGAACTCTGGAGCTATTACTGAAGCCCTGGTTATAATTAAGCACATTTCCAAAAACAACACAGCACGACAAACAATTAGAAGTTTATAGAAAGGCAGATGTCCAGATTTGCACAGAGCAATTAGCACACACGATTCAAGCTAATATGAGGGTCTGACCTATTCCTCAAAAGAAAATAGGGGAAACTCAGAACTTTACAATACTTAACTGTTGACATGAGAATTTCTCTTTACTGTGACCTGCCCAAAACAAATTACTCACCCTAAAAAGAATCAACCCTGTAAGAAACTGAAACAGAGTATTTTCCTGAGTTACTTAGTAGAGTAGCTGCTAAAAGTTTATAACTACAGATAAAGAAGGCTTGCTCCCTCCACAATTACTAACAAGCATCAAATTTGTAGCATTTAATTCATGGACACCTTGACTTAAAAAGAGCTGACCACACCCAGCACATTTTGGCCTAAAATATTACATTTGAAACACAAAATTCTAATTGGAATTATTAAATATATGTCTTTTTTTTTTTTTTTTTTCATGCTTGACTCTTCCCATGGCTAAGGCTTTCTGAGCAGCATCTCTCCGGCAACATCAGCACTTGGCTGGTGCAGAGGCACACAGACAGCTGTGATCCCGTGTCGTGGTACATCCCATGGGCAGGGCAGTAACCTGGCTGAGGAGTCCCAGCCACAATGCAGAGCACAGAATCATAGAATCATTTTGGTTGGAAAAGACCCTTAAGATCATTGAGTTCAATTGTAAACCTAATACTGCCAAGTCCACCTCACATCTTTTAAAGACTTCCAGGGACAGTGACATTTCCCTGGGCAGCCTATTCCAATGCTTGACAACCCTTTCAGTGAAGAAATATTTCCTAATACCCAATCTAAACCTCCCCTGGCACAACCTGAGTCCATTTCCTTTTGTCCCATCACTTGTTACTTAGGAGAAGAGACCAAGACCCACCTCACTACAACCTCCTTTCATGTAGTTGTAGAGAGTGATAACGTCTCCCCTCAGCCTCCTTTTCTCCAGGCTAAACAACCCTAGCTCCCTCAGCTGCTCCTCATAAGACTTGTTCTCCAGACCCTTCATCGGCTTTGTTGCTCTTCTCTGGACACACTCCAGAACCTCAATGTCTTTATTGTAGTGAGGGGCCCAAAACTGAACACAGTACTCAAGGTGTAGCCTCATCAGTGCTGAGTACAGGGGGACAATCATTGCCCTGGTCCTGCTGGCCACACTAATTTCTGATACAAACCAGGATGCCTTTGGCCTTCTTGGCCACCTGGGCACACTGCTGGCTCATATTCAGCCGGCAGTTGGCCAACATCCCCAGGTCCTTTTCCTCTGGACAACTTTACAGCCACTCTTCCCCAAGTCTGCAGCATTGCAGGGGGTTGTTGTGACTCAAGTACAGGACCTGGCATTTGGCTTTGTTGAAACTCATACAATTGGCCTCGGCCCATTGATCCAGCCTGTCCAACATGTGCCAGAGGAATCCAGATGTACCACTGGAGAGCCCCAAGCGCAGCTTTCCACACCAAACATACCAACTTTTCTTAAAGTGAAAATACTGTCATATTTCCAGAGAAAACTTTATCTGTTTGTTTTCTTGAACCTGTGTTGCACTTGTTGCAAAGCAGTAGAAAATTGAAAATGGTTGCCAATTTGTTTTGTGAATTGTGAAACTATTTTGATAATTGTTGCAAAGTGACCGAAAACAGAAAGTTTTGCTTTCCACATTGCATGTGGTGTTCAGTGTCCAGAGCTACAGGGCTGGACTATTTAGTACATATGCTTCTCTTCAGGTCTCAGGATCAAGATTTAGAATTTTAAAACAAGTGGCTCCTCAGCTATAAGATAAATTAAAAAGGAAAAGATGTAGCATTTATGTTGGAATTCTTCCATTAATCCTGAAGTAACAGAAATTATATTTAAAATATGCATGGTACACAGATGAATATTTTTTTTTTTTCCTCTCAGCTCAGAACTGAGCTAATCAATATTTCACACAAAACCCCAGTGTGAATACAGTGCCTTTGGGCTCATTATAAAACTGTGCTTCTGAAGACAGTTT
The DNA here is from genome assembly GCF_000700745.2 of Antrostomus carolinensis. NCBI lineage: Eukaryota > Metazoa > Chordata > Aves > Caprimulgiformes > Caprimulgidae > Antrostomus > Antrostomus carolinensis. The sequence goes on from NW_010314255.1 coordinate 106,481, forward strand.
TAAATACTTATTCATTCATCTAGCACAACAAAGTGATGTAATTAATGATATATTAGGTTAAGTTTGACTATTTTAAAATATATTGTGCTTTATGTTGAAATTGCAACTACTGACACAATTTTGGCAAACTGTATTAGTCAACCTAAAATTTTAACTTATGTTTCAAATATTTTTTAAGAAAATTGTCATGTAATTTTAAGGAAAATTACATGGCAATTTTCAGCATTCAACTTTGATGTCTTTATGTATCAAAATCAGTCTTTGAAGCAGCAGAATATATAATCAACATACTTAATGAGTGAAATAGTGAATTACTGATGGAATGTAATGATCTGAGACTACTCATAGGATCATAACTGACTAAAGAGCTCATTAAAAATTAAATGCTTATATTATACCATGATCTGGAGAATTTAACGGAACGAGAAATTTCCTTCTTAACTTTAAATGACTTTTTCTGAACAGAAATACAAATGAACGCCTGATTCTCCAAACTTCCCTTTCTGCCAGACTGCATTTTGCTCTACCCCAGGTATCTCCACCAATCCTTAAACCCTAAAAAGATCTGACTGCACATACTTTTTGACAAGGACAAAAACTGGCAAGAAAGGAACTAGCAAACACTTTCCCCAGCACTTCATCAGCGTACAAGGCCCATCTGCTGGGCACATCACTGCCAATAATCTTGCTAAATGTCCAGTGTTCACGTATTTCTGATGTCAAGAATCAGTCTCACTCCAACAGGTTATACAGTACATAATTCTGTAGTTCTGAATCAAGTAAGGCTTACTGAATTAGCAATGGTTTGTTAAACAAATTGTCGAGTAAGATACATCCCTCAGATTTACTTCTATACTGCTTGCTTGAAACACATGCACTTGCTGTAAGTATTGTGGGGAAAAGAGGACAGTGGTATCACTCGTTACCAACCTTCAGGCAACTGTAAAATTATGTTTCCAGTGTGCTTATAACTTTGCCAAACTTCAACCATTTATATTGACATTCTTCATATTTGCTGTTTTTGAGCTAATTTCTTTAGGGAAAAATTCAGACAAACTGTTTAAGCTTATTATAAAGGTGTAAAGAAAGGACAGGACACAATATTTGCAGTGTTGAAAAGAAAGCATAGCATCTTGTTTTTGGAAGTACTTTGGAGTAAAGGCTGAAGCCTGACAGAGATGGACTTTGTGAAAGGTACACTGGATCCATGAAAATACACGGTATGTGGTCAAAAACATCCCTGTTTGAGTAAACACAGCTCCTTCGGTGTTGCTAGACTAAGTAGGATTTAACAGTAGGGACCAGGATGAGGTGCCAGAGCTGCGGAGATTTGGCTGAGACAAGAATGTTTTGGAAACAGCACCAGACAAGCTGATCATGGTGGCAGAAGTGAGAAGATTCGCTAGTGCCTGGTCATGCTCCACTCTGGAGCCTGGGATGGAAAATGTCACTGTGCTCTCAGCATCTTCTCCCTGCTGTGAGCAAACCACTGAGGGCAATCAAACCCTTAGCAAAAGATCCTGTCTAGGACCGGTTCACACAGAGGATGACAAACCTCTTTGCTATCAGGCTTTGGGTAGCCAAAAGAGAAAAATCTTCATGGTAGATGACAGACCTCATGAAGAAACATATGGCCAGAAACTGCAGAATTCAACACAGTCCTAATGCTTTTTCCACTTTGGTGCTTTTTGGTTTAACTTAACATAAAGACTCATAGAAGCCGTTATTGAGCTTAGAAATCAAGTACTGAAAAGTTACGAATACCCATGCTTAAGAATATAAATTCAATCTTGGATCAAACCTCAAATATGAAACTTAAAATTCTTTCACCTGCTTTTTTCAATATATGGACACAAAAAAGGCCACATATCCCATTTACTCCATATTATTTAACTCCTCTGGTGATTAGAGAAGCCTGGATAAAGGGCCAAATCATACAATTTAATATTACAATCACAGAATCCTGGAATGGTTTGGGTTGGAAGGGACCTTAAAGATCATCTAGTTCCAACCTCCCTGCCATGAGGAGGGACACCTTCCACTCGATCAGGTTGCTCAAAGCCTCATCCAACCTGGCCTTGAACACTTCCAGGGAGGGGGCATCCACAACTTCTCTGGGCAACCTGTGCCAGTATCTGACCACCCTCACAAGAAAGAATTTCTTCCTCATATCTAATCTAAACCTACCCTCTTCCAGTTTGAAGCCATTTCCCCTTGTTCTGTCACTCCCTGCCCTTGTAAAAAGTCCTTCCCCAGCCTTCCCATAGCCCCTTCAGGTACTGGAAGGCCACCATAAGGTCTCCCCAGAGCCTTCTCTTCTCCAGGCTGAACAACCCCAGCTCTCTCAGCCTGTCCTCATAGGAGAGGTGCTCCAGCCCTCACATCATTCTTGTGGCCTTCTCTGGACTCGCTCCAGTAGGTCCATGTTTGTCTTATGCGGGAGGCCCCAGAGCTGGACACAAGGTCTGAGAGGTGCTTTCTGTTCTGTGATATTTCTTATGGACATTTTAAAAAGTACTGTGAACTATACTAAGGTATAATTTAATGGATAGAATATAAATATTTTATTCCTAAATAACAAGTTTTTGTAATCCCCAAAACTATCTCTCAATCCAGGGAAAGTGTTAATTCCTCACCCAGGTTCTTGGATGGATAGTGCAGAACCAGAGCCTAAAGACAATGGTAAAAGGAAAACCAGAGGGCTTCAGGGGGGTCCCTTTCCCTGCTCTTTTTGTGTTTTGTTATGTTTTGGTTTGGTTTTTTTACCCTGTTCTTGAGGTTAGGTTACAAAAGTGCAAGCCTTTCATTTCAGACTCATACAAATATAATATAATTTGCCTTCAACAGCAACCCTCCAACAGCAGAAAAGCTACATTACTTTTTTTTAGCAACTATCCGCACTATTGGCTCCTCTATAAATTCACAAGTAACATCCTTCTCCACAACCCATTACATTCATTTCACGAGATGGAAACATTTTGTTTGAGCAAAAAGGCATTAATATCTAAAATTACCAGTATCAGCTGTTTAGTTCATTAAAATGTTCATTTTTTTCAACAAAGACACAGGCTATATTTCAACTCTGAATGAAAAATGCACAGCTCTGATAACGGGTATTATTCTGCAAGAAGGAATTAGCAGAAAATTATGTCTGACACTGAAACCTTTCATCTCTATAGCTAGAGGTGGTGACTGAAAATCAAAATAAACAAATATGAGACCCAAATGCCTTTACTCACTAAGTATTTGAGAAACAGGACAAAGTATTGACTGCTGAAATGCTGCATCAAGCGATCTGGTGAGGGTGTGGTTCGCAGCAGCCCAGAGGGGAATTAAATTTGCCATCTTCTCTGAGCAGGATTAAAGGAGAAGCCGATGAGCGCAGCAGCACCCGACCGGAATTAGAGACTGGAGTTCAAGTTGATTTTTTGCCAAACCCTTCTTTGTATCACCTTAGTCAAAACACTCAGAGTTGGATTTAAAAACATCGAGATGAAAGCAAAGGAAACAACCATTTAAGTGCCTCTAAATATCCCGTGAAGCATTATTCCCAGTTTTAAGTGCCTAAAGCTGGCCCCCGCTTCTTCCCTGCCTTGTGTCTGTATGTAAAATGCAGAGACTAAGAGTTCTTCCAGTGCTGGTGTGGGGGTAAGGATAAATATAACATAGTAGTAAGTAATACGGTAATACATGCGGTGTTCAGAGAACTACATGGATGTGAGCTATAAATTTACTTTACATAAGGGGCTTTGGTTTCTTTTTTTCTTCCTAAGGACTGGTGATTCATTATGGAGCCTTGTGGGGCCCTGAGACCTCAATGACCCTTTCCATAGAAAGGATGAGAGAAAGAGTGATTGTAAAACAGGGACTCCACAAGCCTTCCCCATCCATCCTTCCAACCACACTCAGCAGCAAGGAAGAGCAATTCCCCAGCCTCAGCCCTGCCCGGCTGGGCACTCTGATAGTCTGGGCACCGGGGCAGAAGGGAGCACAGTGTGCCCAAATGGATGGGCACCAAACCTGCCCGAGCAGCAGATATGTTAGAAACAGTTGTTCTGCAACAGCATTTTAAGTATGTAGCGTTAACATATTTTACCATATTTCTTATCACAGGTAGGCAATTTGTGTTAAAAGCAGTTCCAAACTTGTCTGCATGCTTTACGGTACCTTGTCATTATAAAGCAATGCCTTTTTCTTCCACACATCTGACAACGAAGCAGAAGACCACAAGAATAATGGGAAAGCTAAAGAAGTTTTGCCTTGAATGTCCACATAACATAGTCCCTCAAGCCCTCCAGCTGGCCACAGAGAGGACTGAACTGTCCCCACCCTCCTGCAGCAGCAAAGCCCTATTATTGCTTCTCTCTTCAGTTTCTATACCATAAGACAGGCAATTCAGCAAATTCACTAAATCTTTATGTCAATAGGTCTCTATTTAACTGAACTCATTGACGTAGTTCAAAAATACAAAATAACATTTCAAGAATCATGTTTCTTTTTCAACTCTATACCTGCATCTGTGACTTCGAAACAACCACTTTTAGAGTGCCTTTCCTTCGGCACTAAGGAAAGGATCGCACTCCTTCCCAGCACTTCCTATGGGTCATCATCAAACCAGAAATCTATAGCTGGTACAGAACAGCAGGCAGATAGCACAACCGAAGCAACCTCTGCTTTTACTGCTAATTACAGAGTTTATGGGATTGGAGACGAAAGAGAGCTGTTATTCTTCAGAATGTGAAGTAATACAACCATACATGAGAGCTGCAACACAGCACAAGTACCCAGCACACAGGAGCTCCAGATCTCACCATATGCTCAGTGCAAAATTCACATCACATAAACAAGCCAGGCACAAGCTAACCTCCTGCCCTCATTATTATAATAAAATATTTACCAAATCCAAAGGCAGTTAGTAAAACTCTTCGCTGAATTTTAGGAACTGTAATGTAAAGGCTATTTTTATATGCGTTTAGCAAGATTACAATGAGAAAGGATACAGGAACAGCACTCCAATATATCTGCATAAAGAAATAGATTTTTTTTTTTTTCATTACAAGCTAATATAAAGTCTAAAGTCAATTTAAATTAAATAAAATGGGGAAAGTTTTCAAATTGAGCTGTCAGCTGTCAGTATTATTATAATTTCCAAATCATCATTCATATAATTAAAAGAACATGAAACATAATTTAAAATAAATGTTTAAGCATCTTCCCCCACTCTGCTGCATTTCCAAGTAAACACAGAATAATTATTCTCATGACAGTATCAGTGATTTTGCTATTGCAGTTCCAGATGAAAAACAAGCCATTTCAGGTCTAGACACTCCAAAATGTGGAGTCATGACACTGTACCTGTATCTTCCGGCATTCCCACGTTAATTCCCTTTGTGAGGGGAACTGCCACCAGAAGCACCGCTGCTGCGTAGTCGGCCAGCAGTGAGGAGCTGTGCCGGGGCGGTGGAGGAGCGGGAGTCACGGCAGCGTGCCGGCACCAAGCGCTCCAACTCCAACGCGCCCGGGGTCAGATGACTCCTGCAGCACCCACGTACAGGCGGGAGGAGAGCCAACACCTCGCTCCCGTGTAAAAATAGTGTCCTGCCAAAGCCTACATATCGTCACGTCCACGGGGCAGGCCACCCCTGGCAGGGTCCCAGAGGGACCGGACGCAGGACGTGCCAGCTACGGCTGTCTTTGCATCAGGTGGTGCCACCTTCCATAGCTACTGCAGGGTGGTGCTGGCACCTGGGATAAAAGGCTTCAAGAAAAAAAAACCTGCAAACTGCCTGGCCACAAAATTAACAATACAGGCTGAGGTAGCTGGGAAACCCCTCTAGCCATCCCCCCAGCCCAGGAGGTCCCTTCCCCCAGTGCAGCAGGGCACAGCACTGATTTCAGGAGATGCTGTAAACTTGTCTCCCGAAGGTGGGCAGTAAGATACCTGGCAGCCAAAAATCTCTCCCTGATTGCTCATTTGGAGTTGGACTGTGTATCCCTGGAATAACAGCGATGCATTGAGCTAGTTAAAGCAATGTTTGCTTGCCCAGTTGTCATGTGAATACTGCATGAGGATTAAAATCTGCAGCTCTTACTTGCTTTGGACTGAATTTGTATGAAGGTAGTAACATGGCTTGTGCATTGGAAAGGAGGCTAATGGCTTGGAAAACAAACTGGCTAAACCTGGAGTAAAGTGCTGGGATAGGAACAGGATTGCACCTCACTTTTTCACAATGCAGATTATTTTTTTCCTTGCAAGCTTCACAGAAGCCAAAACACTCTCCCCCCTCCATTGCTCACCGTGCTTTATCCATTTCACTGCCTACTTGGTTACAAAGTAGCAAAGAAACAGCTTTTTCACTTCTTCAGCAAACAGAAATTACTCAGGGGTGTAAATGTGAAAACAAGTCTCTGCAGCTTCTGATGCTGCTGAGGGAGAGCTGTGAAAGCAACACAGCTTGGGTAGCACTGTGCACAAAAAGCACAGTAAATTCACTCCGTTAACGCAGGTTGAAGAATATTTTTGCACTGAATCATATCAAAATCCATCCAACTGATACAATCTGCATCTATGTTGAAGGCTAAATCTCTATTGACTTCAGCAGTCAATGTTGAATCATTTCACAGAAAGTTCAGTACCTTCTAATCTCCATCAGAAAACAAACTATTTTTTTAAACTTGAAATACTGCTTTTTTTCTTCGCTTGAAAAAAAGGGGGGTGGGGGGGGCTTTTTCTGTAGAATAAAGTGCAAGTTTTATGGCTTAGTAAAGCTCTTATGAATTTTTTTTAAGCTCTTACAAGCTCAATATGGATGAATTGTTATAAACACTATATAAAGAGGGGGTGGAAGGCTCTTTCTTTTTTGAAAGAAAAATGTATCAATGCTTCAAAATAATCTATATGCAATTATGATCAAGTTTGAAAATATTTCATAAGAAGCAAGAAACAGCTGATAGTTTGCACATCTTACAGAAATGCCCATCAACTAAAGCAGAAATCAAAGATTTCCCCGAGTTTCAGAATGTTTCCCTTTGGTTTAATACTTACAGAAAATGTCTTTACATTTTGTAATGGATACGAAACAAAACACTGTTTGTACAGTTTTGACTAGTGGAAACAGAACGAGCATTTCTAAAAGGACGGGTGAGGAGCTCTGACTTCAGAAATCCATATGGTGGGCACATCACTGTCCTGGGCCATGCCAGACATGGTCCACAACTTTAAATATCCCCTGGCTGACAAGGCCCGAGACCTGGAGAGCAGATATGAAGAGCTCAGGTCCTGCACATTGAAACAAAATTATAAATTATTCCATTTTTAAAAATTCTTATATATGCACTATCTTGCAGCAACTGACTTTTGGCATTAAAACCTGAGGGCAATATTTTCTTCTGTTCAATACTGTTGTGCTGTCTGTGTGAGGCCAAATCTGTCCCTGCACTCTTTTGGATCATCGTCAGCCACCCTGGCTGAGCTCTCCAGATATTTGCAGTATTTGGCCTACTTAGTTTTTCCCAGCGGCTACTTCAGCTTGGCAGAAACGCAGAAGGCACTTTGCTAAATAGCAATGCTCTGAAGAAACTTTAAATTAATAGGGAGGAAAAGTAAAAGCGCTTTCACTCTAACACAGCCTTTCCCTCTGCTCACCAGGCTTTCTCCTTTTCAAGGCTAAATGCTATATAACCCACATTTTGATGTTATACAATCATAATGCAGTCACGTAGTGTGTTAATTTGTATTTACAATTCTAGGGGTAACCCCTGAGCCTCCCCTGTGGTCTCACCACTTGGCTCCAGCAAAGGAAAAATCACACTTGAAGAGCTCAGAGGGTTTGGATGGTGTTGCTGTGAAACTCCACCACCACTCATGGGCTTCACAGGCACAAAGTATGAGATCATTGCACTTCATTAGTGCCATGGACTGACTTAGGGAGCGTGACAAGAGACAACAGTGACAGCAGCACAGGCGAGACAGTTCAGACATCGCCTGCCAACACTCCTGCTGCAAACGGGCCAGAAAGCAGAACAGCTTTAACCTGATTTCTCAAATCAACACAAGTCAAACACCTGTAACTCCCCTGTTTCAAAGACAGTTACAGCACACTGCTCTTGCTACAGAAAAGGATGAGGCACTTGGCTCCTATTAACAATTTCAAGTGAAGTTCTGGCGGCCACAGCCATGCCCTCACCCATCCTCTGCTTCAGGTTACCTTTCACCAAGGTTACATTACCAAGGTCAACGCCTTGGTCTTTGCAAACAGCAGCCAGACAGCTTAGCAATGAATTTAAGCCATGCTGAAATGGATTAGCTGGCTGCAAACTCTTCAGAGCCTATGGTACCATTGTCTGTAAATGGCATTTTTAAAAGATTTCAGATCCATTCCTACTTAACTCTTTTTTTTTTTTTTTTCCTGTATTCACTTCCCTCTTCCCAGTAAAAGTTAAAGTGAATGTCAGTAGGTGAAGGTGACAGTATATAGTCTAATCTTGCTCCTTTCTCTCATGCTCACAGCACCTTACTAGACCTATTTTGAGCTTTTTCCGTATTTTATCTTTGAAAATATTTAGAAATAATTATTTATTTTATTAATATATCAGAATGTGTGTATGTTTTTCTTCACTATAAAATATTTCTTTCTAATCAAGAATTGTTTTAAAGAATCAGAGATAAAACAACACCTGAGATTCAGAGACTCTGCAATATACTACATGTATGTACCTGTTTGCATACAGCAATTCTCACGCTGCTTGTGATCTGCATATTGGTTAATTTTAGGTTGCCCTGAGTGGACTCAGGAGTTGGACTCAACAATCCTTGTGGGTCCCTTCAAACTCAGGATCTTCTACAACTTTATGATCCTATGTCCCTGGACTTTAAGTCACTCACTATGTTTCTAACTAACTGCATATAGGACTTTAATAGCAAATGGAGACTACAGAGTCCAGTCTCAGTATAGATTAAGAAATTCACTTATCATAAACAATATATAATCAATGAATTTTACTTTGAAAATGCAGGTAAATACAAGAAATCATGATATTTCACATATTTTTCTCAGTATGCTTTAAGATATCTTTTCTTCTAAGTCGCAAAAACTGGTTGTAGTGCTGCTTCATTTTATTTTTGCCTTATAGTGGTTTTGATCCAGGTTAGCGTTTATTTGGATGTTCTGTTGAGGATAACAATCCCAAACAAACAAAAATGCAAGAAAATTAAGTATATCTCTGTATGTAATGGTATAGATTTTGGCAATGCTTTATCACTAGCACAAAAATAGAATTAAGAAACAGATGTTTCCTTTCAATTTTCATAATTTATTAATTGAACTGATGTGTTCCCTAGTGGTTGTGTTCAAATTTGGCTGAATGGTCCTTGCCCTCAAGCATTTATGATCCAAATAAAGAGGACAAACACTTCATAAAAGTGAAAATGAACAGTAAAAGGGTGAAGTTTTAATGAGACAGAGTTGGATAAATGTTACCTCTACAACTAAAACCATGTCTTCCAGCTTTCTGCCCAGCCTCTCTTGCACCAATCCCATCCCTGCTAGGAATGGACTTGAAGAGTCACCCAACCATGCCCTCTGTGACCAGTCACACTCTGCCAAAACCTGTTCTGCTCAGAAAGTTTGAATTTAAACTTTGGGCTCCCAAACACCTCCATCCTCAAGTCCACGCATGAGAAAACGTTTCTCACTGCCTGCACAGCAATGAGCTGTATACATGGGCATCTTTAATTGAAATGCACACACAGGCAAGTCAGAGAAAAATAACAATTTGTGGGCTCTTGTACTACAAGGCACTGAAGTATAAGACACTGACAACGCTGCATAATTATGAAGCAGGAAAACTTAAAATGTGAGATCAGGCTGAGAATCCATTCTGAGCTCTGCATAACGGAGAGCAGGCAGCTGTGCTTGCTCCAGAGGTAACTGGGTCATGAGTCCTTCTCTGTCCCCTGCTATCTCTTGGGAATAAAGAGCTTCCTTCAGCCCTGCAGTTTATGATGACAGCCCTTGTTTGCTGGCCAGCAAGTTGGATGAATGAAACCAGAACTTCTCCCAGTCCCAGCTCCTTCTTCTCAGGGAAGAGCTCTCTACAGCAGACCTAGATTCAGAACAAAGGGTGAGTTATCCCCTTTTACTCCTCCAACTACAATAAAAGCACCATCTAGTATTCTTCAGAAAACTGTACATATGAAATAGTGAGCAGCAATCAAACATAAAGCCTGCAAAGCCTTTAGCAGAGATTTTATAATGGGAAAAAGTGGTATACCACACCCATAAATATGGTGCAAGAAAATCCTTAGAGGACTGAACCCCACCCCCCATTTCATAATGAGGTGACAGAGTACCAGCAAGTCCAGAAAGTGCTTTGCACAGTGACAGAAGTCAGAGGGCAAAGGGATACAGTCTGGTTAGCAGCAAAGTGACAATGAGAGCCACAGAGGTGGTACTGCAGTTCACACACCTTCAGAAATGAACCTGCAACGCAGGGAATCTGCTGACCCTATGAAACTGATAGGGACGGCCAGCAACAAATAGAGTAGACGTCAGGTAAGAAAAGATCTCCTTAAATAGAGGTTATAGGCTGATGTGTGCCACTTAGCGCAGAAAACCTGCCATGTAATAAGGGTATGGCAAGCAATTAACAAAAGGTATTGGTTTCTAAAAGGTCAGGCACTACAAGGGACTAATCAGAGAAAGGACTCGAGAGTGTGAGAGGGAAACTCCAACAGTCTGCTGAATACCTGGCAGTAAGCTGGGAAAGCGAACAGGATAATGGGATGTATTGTATTAAGGGAAAGCATCCCAGCTGCAATAGAAATGGTACTGTAAAAAGAACTGCTGAGATAAAACCCAGAATCCAAGCCTGGCATTTTACGGGAGGGAAACTGAATAAGCAGAATGAGGCGCTAAATATCAGTTGGTGTGGCCAAAAATTGTACATAGTAGGCGTGAACTTAGAAAAGTTAATTTATATCCTTTAATATGGGAGGAGGAATTAAACTACAATATGTATTTGACATTTAAGAGATCATAAATGATGCAAGAAAGATGACAGGCATTGCAAAGACACCAAGATCATTTTTGGGTATTTCTTCTGGAAGTAAATTAATGTACGGAGCAGGTTTTTAAAGATTATTTTTTCTGTGTGGGCTGATGCTACATGCACACAAAGAGAGAAAGAGACCACCAAATGTTAATTTATCATTGTTTTACATAAAAACTTACAATTTAAATTGTCTGGATTTTTAATCAGTGGAAATTTTGAGTGCTTAAATGGAGAATAAACTGAAGTATCTACTAAGTAATCAGACAGACTTAAAGAATCTTCATTGCTTCCCTCTCTTATGGAAAGTTACATTGACGTTGCCATAATTCTGCAATCACAAGCTACCTATTGTGCAAGATTATCAAATCATAATGAGGACTGGGTGCTATTTGGCAAAAAGGTTCAACCTGCTCTCTTACGTGTTTTAATTAGAATCCAGAAATCTAACTTTGGAGGCATCTTATAAAGAAAAAGTAAAAGCAATGAATGAACACAGAAACTCTGAAAAAAATGTAAGATTTTGATAGTTAAGAGGCCTGGGACTAGGTCTAAGGAAAGATTCATGTGCCTGGAATGCCATACACATTAAGTCCAAAGCTGCAAAGCTGAAAACTCCCTTCTCACGCCTGTTCCTCGGCATGTCCAAAGCCAGAGCAAGTTGATTTTTCACTTCCCATTTCCCAGCTGTCCATGGAGAACTGCAAGAAAGTGCCTTTGGTTTCCATTACTTTTCCATATGTAGTGGACAGTAAAGCAGTTCTCCGTGCCTGTTTGTAGCTTATATCCTGTGTACAAATGCAGGGTACTGACTTGATGTTACTCAGAAGATCTGATGATTTTCTATTTCAAGAGTTATGTTCCTTGCTTTCCAAGAAAACATGACTATAGAGAGTTTTATGGGTCCTTGGCACGTTTGTTGGAGGAAACCTGGAGAGGAGCTTGTGCCCCTGAGTCGGGGCTGCCTGTGCAAGGCTGTGCAGCTCAGCCCTTCTCTGATGTGTGGCACCACCAGAGCAGGCATGCATGGCCAAACTCACACGCAGAAACCACTCTTTGCAAAAAATGTTGTTTATAATCTCCTGACTAAGGCAAACTGAAAAACTGACAAAGTGAGTTTAACCCCATTAGATCCAATAGGGAACGACAGCTGCAAATTCCACTTATTCAGGGGCTCAAGTGGCTGCAAGTCTAACCCTGACCTTTGCACAGACAGCTCTTTTCAGGTTTAAAAAGCTGAGGAGGGAGACACTGAAATCAAGGTTAGCATCCAGACTGTGAATCCCAAGTGTAAACCCCCGAACAAGAAATGTGTCCCAGAGGGCAGAGGGGATTTCAGACACGTCCTCATCTTCAGCTCTCTGTGCCCCGTGCATACACACCCGACTTTAATCCTTGCATTCAGTCCACAGTGACCATGCCAGAAAACATTATTCTGCCTGCTTTCCTAATCCCATTCTCTGTAAAGGGATGTAGCTGCAAAGCAGCGGGTCAGATCCAAAGCCTACTTAAATACATTCATTTTGGTTGATGATCACTGAGGAATTCATCAACAAAGTGGAGTGATGTTTGGAAAGTGAAAAAGATAAAAAAGGTCATAATTGGAAATGTGATGCTGTTGGACTTCACCCTGGACCCACTGCAGCCCACCAGTAAAACTATTACTGATCTGGGTGAAAGACTTCCAACAGCGTTGATTTCTTATCTCAGTTCAGACAAGTTTTGATCTTAGCAATTTACTCACCACTACCAGAAAGTTCATCCTTTCCCCTCTTTGTCTAAGGTTACAATTTCTGATCAGTAACATCTGAAATGAAATTATGTCTCTGAGCTTACTTTAATACCAAGAAACAGAGAGATTTTCTTCTTGGAGTATCTCTATATTAATTTCTATTCTTTATTGCTCAGTTCTAGCATAAGTAGCTCTGCAATTTTAAGAATTAATTAAAAAAAAAACCCCACCCAATAATCACTTCTAGCACCTCCACCAGTTACTCAAGCCATATTCCTGCCAGTCCCCTCATCTTTAGGGCATTAAGCTATAGAGAGCCATGACCCTAGATCAGAAATTGGCATTCAGTGCTATTTCCCCCTCCCCAGGTGTGTGGTTCTGACCGGGTTGCATCCCTGCTCTTTACGCCGGTATTTGCTCCATCTGTGTCATTGAATGGAGGAGGGGAACAAGCACATTCCCTGGCTCGGAAATGAGCAAATGTTTGGAACTGGGGAAAAACAATTTAAAGGGAATTTCCATGGCTCATTACTCTTTCCATTCCCTGGTACAAACAGAATATTAATAACAATGCTTGCTTGTTACAGCAACATCAAAAAGCAAAAGCAATATAAAATAATGTAGAAAACAATAGCTCATTTTGCTGGCCAAGCCACAATGAATCACCTCCAATCATTAATTAAACCATAATTTACTAACTTTCCACTAACACTATATGAAATGGTGTTTCTAAGAAGATTACAAATAATAATTTAAGGACCTTTCCAAAGGTTCTTTCTTTTGTATATTGTATTCTACAGCATATAAAAATGTCTTAAACAATTACTCTGAAATATAAAACTGAATTCCTGTTTTTATTTGCTCTGCTTAATTTGGCATTGAGAGGGGATTAGCCACTGTTTCATTGCAATCATACAGTTACTTCAAGTATATATAGGTATTGACATTATTCAAGTGCTGGTGCTAGAGTCACAGCACTTGAAAAAGGTGCAAATTAGTTAACTTTGGTGAAGTTGTGATAGCATGAGAATTTCTTCCTAGACACAAATCTAATTGTGCTCCATCTCCATATCAGCATATTGCCTCCTTTTTTCATGCTGGCTACACAGTTTCTGCAATCAGTTATCTTTCAGCACCACATTCATAGGAGAAATGTGTTGTATTCACACAAACACAACCCTGGAGCCTACAGCCACTGTGCTACTTCTTGCACAGTTCTGCAACTAACAGTTCTACTATCGACACATACATTTTTAAGTTACCTATACAACACACTTTTTGAGTGAGTTTTGGGTTGCTTAATTTGCAACCTGCCACCTTATTCAGACAGTGAATGAGTTTTATGTCAAAGTGAATACATTGATCTGAAGCTTCATATTCACCTCTTGCATATAGAAGGGGAAGAAGCAAAATTGTCTGATAAAATTGTGTCTTATTTATGAAAGAAAGATATCATACACCATTTTTCCCAGGTAACATACAGAAATGCAATTCAGTGAAGGACAGATGAAGCCACAATGCCAAATCCCACATTAGCCTCACTCTCCTGATTTCAACAGGGTTGAAACACAGATTAATTATGTTCATTGTGCTAAGGGAACAATAGCAGGATAACTGTTCTGTGGGGGCAGGAGGTGCTGGAGCCTGCTAGACCCCATCCAGCCTCTGTACCCAGGTTGTTTTTGCATGGAGACCTTAGTTTATAGGAGGTGAGGGAAACTGGTGGCCAAGGTCTTGTCCAAGTGCTATGTCAGGGTGAGGCTGTGGTGAGCACAAACAGGAGCTGCCACAGTCTTCACTTTGCCTGCATTTGCTTTGACCAACTCATTGGAAAAGAAGGAAGAAGAGACAGCTCAGGGAAGACCTCATCACAATATTGCAGTATTTAAAGAGCAGCTACAAAAAGAATGGAGGCCCTCTCTTCACAAGGAACCACATGAGTAAGACAAGGGACAACAGGTAAAAGTTGCACTGGGAGAGGTTTCATCTTGACATAAGAAAGAAATTTCTCACAGTGAGAACAATCATGCCCTGGAACAACCTCCCCAGGGACTATTGCTGGAGGTTGTCAAGATTCAGAAGGACAGGGTGCTAGATAATCTTATCTAGGCTCCTGTTCCCACAAAAGGTTGGACCAGGTGATCTTTTGAGGTCCCTTCCAACCTGAGTTGTTCTATGATTCTGTGAATAACTGCAGCCCTGCATGATGAGAAATGTGATTCAGAAATTTGTTTCTATTCACCAAGGGGGGAAATTGTAAAATATGGTTGGAAGAAAGACACAAAGAACACTTTTCAAGTTAAAACAAGAGAAAGCAAAAGAAACCATTTCAAGGTACTTTCTTAACCTAAATTGGCTTTTAGTTTCACTGGGACTGAACCTGGTAAGTCCTCACATCCCGTGCAGAAAATACAACTAATCTAAAATTGTAGCCAAGGCCTGGTGAACACCAGTCACCATTGCATTAGAAAAACTTCTATTTTTCTCTGTCTCAAGAGAAGCCTTTACTTCTGTCCCTAACACAGGAAAGCCTAGCAAGTCACTGCGACGCAGAGGTTGGCAGCCCCACCGTATACCCAGCTGGGCAGATATGGGTCACTTCTCCTCCAAACAAGGGGAAGGAAACAGGGAGTTTCATCTGGCTGCAAGCTGCTCCAATTGCCAATAATCCTACTGATTCAAGTCTTTAATAACAACCTACTAAGACAACAATGACATAGGATGCTCTTCCTTGACCTAATATTCCACTGAAGTGAGACTTGGTCTGTTGGGTCACCATTGACACAGCCATCCTGGCTAATGGACTTGGCTCGAGACAACATTTACATGTTTTACCACATCCCCTTCTGTGGCCATCAGGTGCTGGGCTCGGGCTTGGCTAGAGAAGGACACTACCCAGCAGCCAACCCAGCCAAGCCCCATTTATCCCCAGATTTCTCTCCATTTTCCCATAAATGTTCCTCCCTGACCCACCTTGATGCCCCCTTTCCTCACCTTCAATGCTTCTCGTGGACATCTCTCTTCTCTGGGGCACACAGTTTCTTCACACTTCCCTTGCACCAGCCCCAGGGCTCCCCATGGAGCAGGAGGCGATGAGTGTCCCTTACTGTTTTGCAGGGCTGCAAAACACGGGAACTCTTTTTACTTTTCCCCACTGCAGACCATACACCAAAGGAGCATCATGGCACAATCTGGCTCTGCTCTACTCCCGCAGTATTACACAAAAATATCAGTTTTAATGAGAGAGAAGCCCAACTTTAGTTTAATGCGACACACAGAACGAGCAAGTGATCCATGCTATGACAGCACATTTCCAGTGTTTATTTCTAAAACAGAATATAAGCAAAGATAATTCTCCTCCCAGTCCAAATACTCATAAAGTAAATGATGACTCAGATGGTAAATAACCTTTCTATGGCATCCCATTTCTCTCTATCATTTAGAGTGACAGCCCTGCTCTCACTGAATTAAAAAAGGACAATTCTGCTTTGTAATGAACAAAATCAACGTTCACTCTAGTATGACTTGTTTTTCTGCACTGCTAAGCACTATCTGTATCTGTACTTGAAAACCTTTTGCTTCTAATAGTGTTTCTGTAGGAACAAACCTGAATTTCAAAAAGTTATTTTGCTTTTCTGGGTACTCTCTTAAAACATGGACGTGAATGTAGCACTAAGTGAGCAACCTAAGAAAAACATAGTTTAATGAAGTTAATCTGATCATGCTGGAAGAACTGAGTATCAATTTCATATTCAAAGCATGATATATAACTCTGTGAAAAGATTGATGAGGTCCTCAGGGTATGAAAAATTGATAGGATGCGACTGAATTATCTCAGCAATACAGTTTCTTACATAAGAGCTAGAAAAAAGATATAGTAAGGGCTAACGTTAAATAAGCAGAGAACTAGGAGCAATTCCTTAATGTAATCCAATCCTTGACATTTATAATAATTTTATCTACAACTGTCACTGGGGCTGTGCAAAATGAGACATCTTCTGGAAACGCTTCTCTCTGCTGATTAACCAACTTGCTTACACAAGCCAGTGAGATGTCAGGTGCCAAAAGCATAAATATCTAAATTAGCCACTGTGACTTGCAGAAACCCCTAATTTGACCTAGCTTACAGACTCAGTCATTCTAACAACATTTTTCATACTGTCAATCACAACTCAGTCCCATCTCTTTAAGTTACTCTACTAGTAATACTTTCCTATATCACAAAGCATTGGAAATTCCAGCACTATCTCAATTTTAGTCCCTCTTCTGACACCGAGCTGAAACAGAGTTTAAAAGTCTGGTCTGAATTTCAGTCTGGAAGATGGGAATGACATGCACTTATGCCCCAAGTCATACAGCTTGATGACTTCCATCATGTCACAGTTTCACAATCTGACACCATGGTGACAACCCAAAGCAGATGGGTTTTAACACCATGCAGTGTATCACCGATTTCATAACAACAATGCTTTTAGACAGAGTTATATTTCCAAAGCACTGTCTATGAGGAAAACTAACATGGCATCTTTTCCAACAGCGATTGTAATGCTCAAAGGAACAAGTTTTCAGTTCTTCAATCTATGAAAACAGGAGCTTTATACAAATATGGAGAATGGGTAAAACTTCAGCCTTCCCTTGTGTGCTAGGGTGGGAGTCATCTCATCTAACTCCAGGCATCCAAAAATTAGGGAGGTAGTTAAACTAGGCTCCCACTATCATAAAGGAGAGAGAAACTTCCCACCATGAAGCCCACCACCACAGGCTGCAGTGAAAGTGCCTGTTGCCACTCAACATTGGACTAGTTCAGGCTAGACACCTAACACTGAGATATCCAAAGTCAGATGAGGTAAATCCAAACCTGAGCACAAAACTCATAGAATCAGAGAATGGTATGGAAGGGAGCTTAAAGATCATCTAGTTCCAACCTCCCTGCCATGGCAAGGACATCTTCTACTAGACCGGATTGCTCAAAGCCTCATCCAACCTGGCCTTGAACACTTCCAGGGAGGGGGCATCCACAGCTTCTCTGGGCAACCTGTGCCAGTGTCTGACCACCCTCACAGGAAATAATTTCTTCCTAATATCTCATCTAAAATGACCTTCTTCCAGTTTGAAGCCATTACCCCTTGTTCTATCACTATCTGCCCTTGTCAAAAGTCCTTCCCCAGCCTTCCTGTAGCCCCTTCAGGTACTGGAAGGTCGCTAGAAGGTCACCAAAGAGCCTTCTCTTCTCCAGGCTGAACGGCCCCAACTCTCTCAGCCTGTCCTCACAGGAGAGGTGCTCCAGCCCTCTGATCAACCTCCTGGCCCTCCTCTGGACTCACTCCTGTAGGTCCATGTCCTTCTTACGTTGGCTGCTGCTCACTTGGTTTTCTGTGCTTGCACAATTTTTTCTTGGGATTGTAAATTTCTTTACTTTCTAGGTAAACCATGTCTGAATCTTCCAGATCTCACTGTCACTCAGCTGCCAGCTCTCCTGATCCTTCTCATCAATGCTTTTTTTCATCCCAGCACGGGAGCCCTGTAAACACGTGAAAATCTTATCTTTCATTAGGAAAAGAAAAATATAGCTTTCTAAA